>NC_066530.1:13750431-13802931 GCF_024679095.1 Eriocheir sinensis
CGTAATGGTGGAAAATGTTTCGGTTTAGTGTGTGTTACCTTAGTTTAATTTAGCTTATTCACTCACTGGTTTTCGTATAATTTTTTTTTTTTTTTTGTATTTCGTAAAAGAAGAATGCCAAAACTGAGAGCTAGGCAGACCAAAGAAAACATATATGTGAAAGGTTTCTGAATTTCCCACAAAGAATAGCAACAAAAACTTTCTGCATTTAAAAAAGAACATCTACAAAACTCAAAACTAGACAGATCAAAAATGACCTATAAGAAATGTTTCTGAATTTCCCAAAAAGAATAGCAACAAAACTTTCCGCATTTCCCAAAAGAATATCCACAAAACTGAGAACAAGGCAGATAAAAAAAGACCTAGTGGAAAGGTTTCTGAATTTCCCACAAAGAATAGCAACAAAACTGAGAACAAGGCAGATCAAAAAAGACCTAGTGGAAAGGTTTCTGAAATTCCCACAAAAAACAGCAACAAAACTGAGAACAAGACAGATCAAAAAAGACCTATAGGAAATGTTTCTGTATTCCCAGGGTAGCCACAAAATTTTCTGCATTTCCAACATGGATAACCACAAAATTGATAGCCAGGTATACCAAGGAAGACCTAGTGGAAATGTTTCTGTATTTCCTGCATGAATAAACACAAAAATGACCTCTAGATTCATTTAGGGCCCCAAGCCATCCGTGCAAGGAACCAAAAGATATACCAGTTTCTTTCATAATTTCATGTAGGAGTGGGAAGGGGGATCTTTCTAAGGGGGCACTGTTCAACCCCAGGCCCCTCTCCTCCTCACAGCAAAAGTACTGATAATAAGTTTGTGAAAATAATGTAAAATAGGAATCATAAATGGACATAGACAGAAACATTTAAAGAGAATAGAAGGCTAGCAATATCAATCTAAAATATACTAACCATATAAACCATAAATATGTATAGATAAATATTTGGGGAAAAAAATTAATAATAGCAATATAGAGTAAATGAACTGAAATAACACCATAACCAAGTTTCATATATAAATAATACTAGACTATAGATAAGTAGCTAATATGTATTAATTGATGAAATAAAAATGTTATGGCTAAGCATCATATATGGGTAAAAAGAATACTATAGTTATGTAATGTATATAGGTAAAAAAAAATATTATCAGACATTATATACGAACAAAAAATATGACAGCTAAGGTATATATATATAAATAGGTAAAAATTTATATTACCAAGTATCATATTAAAAAATACTTACTCATGAATACTGGTGTAGTTTCCTGCCAACATAGACACACATTTCATATCATATTCCTAGCTCCCCAATCTCTAATTTTGTTATGATGAAAAATTCTCTAAAATACTAAAAACAATCAAAACAAAATCTCAGCTATCATACTGCAATTCTTATTCATTTCTAGTTTCACTCTTCCCTTATTTTGTTATAGTGCAAAGTTCTCAGAAATACTCAAATACTAACACTACAGACTATTAACATCTCACTAAGGTCTTGTTCTTATCCATTTAATATTATGCTCCTTCATCTCCCTCCTTCTGGCTGTAATAAAGAAAATGTAATGAAGATGATAAACACTGAATATACAATCATCTTACATCATAGTTAGAAGCGATATATTATGCATTTCAAATTCAATCATTCAATCATTTGCTCTTCTCATCTTCCTCCTTTTGCTGTAATAGAAAGAGAATAAAATAAAGATAAAACAAAATATTCAATCATTTTCAGTCATAAGTATTAGTGATATATTATGCATTCCATTTTCATATCACTCAATAATTTGCTCTTTAATCTTCCTCCTTTAGCTGTAATAGAAAAAGAATATAATAAAGTTAAAATAAACACAGAATATTCAATCACTATCATTTCTTTAACTCTTTCCATCCGTGACGCAGACGTCGGCGTCACAGTATGGAAAGGGTCAAGAGGAAATGGAGGAGGACTAATCCTCTTTTAAACCTCTCAATGCTCCTCTAAATTTCTCTTAATCCTCTTCCATTTTCTCTTAAGAGGTTTAGAAGAGGATTAAGAGGAAATGGAAGAGAATTAAGAGGTTTAGAAGAGGACTAACGGTGACGCCGTCAGAAGCCTGTCGGACGCTGACGTCGGCGTCGCCGGAGTGAAGGGGTTAAATGTTTGTTTATTTTGCCTTGTGATAAAATACCAGTATGCAATAAAAACTATGTAGGTACATCATCAATGCAATAATAAATATACACAGAAACAAAAGTATGTATTTATAACTAATTAAATAACAGACCAATAATCAAAGCACTAATTACTTAACAGATTATAATTACACTTTACATGATGGAACACTTTTTCATTATGTATTTTCCTTTGTTTAATTAATGCATGGCTGGATCACTTACTTCACCTCCACACAGCTAATGAGGATGATGATAGAGCACCACCCTCCTCATCCCTTCATTAGAACACCCTCATTCATGGGACTCCTTTCCTAATAGTTCTGCCATCAATTCTTTCAGTGGCTTATATAAACATCAATATATTCTTCAGCTTACTCAAGAGGCCCTCCAATCCTTTCCTTCTAACTTGGCAATTGATTCTTCCGGTAATTTATGCAAACATCAATACCTTCACCAGCTGACTCATACGACTTGGGCAGACTTCATACCAATACGCTCCCTTCTGAATTCACTCCACCAGTATCCGCCCCCTCACAACCCTATCAATTATAACCCCGAATACTCTCCGTCAGTATCTCATGGCCCGTCTCGGTGATCAGGATGGTGTGCTCGAACAGTGCAGCCCTCCCTTTGTCCTTCATGACCACCGTCCAGCCGTCTTCCAGGATCAGCACCTCCCCCTTGCCCTGCGCGATCACCGGCTCGATGGTGAAGGTCATGCCCGGCTGCATCTCCCCGGGGAAGTTGTTGTCTGTGGCGGCGGAGGTGGTGGTGGTGGCGGGTGAGGAGGAGAATAGATAGGGTAAAGATGGTTGAGGAAAATGAAGAGGAGGATGAGGGTGGTAAGGGATGAGGAAGAGAAGGAGGAGGAGGAGGAGGAGGAGGATAAGGGAGGTGATGGTGGTGATAGGTAGAGGGGAGAGGAGATAAAGAAGTATAAGGAAAATGAAAGGAGGATTAGGGTGGTAGAGGACATAGTGGTGAAGAGGAGGAGGACAAGAGGAAAGGATGAGGAAATAAGGAGTATGATAAGAGGGGGGAGGGGTGGATGAGGAGGAGAATGGGAGGTAAGGAAGGATGGGGAAAATAAGGAGGAAAAGGATAAGGTCTTCCTCACTGTCTCACAGCCAGCTGACGTCACAGGCTGCGCAGTGGAGGTAAAGTGAGGAGACCTGTTACTATAGATCTTGGTTTACTCATACCCCAGACCCGCGTATGGGGATGGGGACGGAAAGGGAATGGGAAAGATTAATACTACGGCCCACAGCCCCACACACCTGCAGATGATGATGATGATAATAATAATGATGATAATAATAACAATAATAATAATAATAATAATAATAATAATAATAATAATAATAATAATAACAATAATAATAATAATAATAATAGTAATAATAATAATAATAATAATAATAATAATAATAATAATAATAATAATAATAATAATAATAATAATAATAATAATAATAATAATAATAATAATAATGATAATATTTACAAACCCCAAGCCACCTCTGGCAATGTTAATATTTACATCATGGATTTCTTTTTGGTCCCTGAATACAGTGCAGTAACAAGTGACTTCCGGAAAGGAAAAAGAATCCAATTCAGGGACCATTTATTATTGAAAATAGGGGATAATAATTCACAAAGCGTCGCCTCCTCTGGCGGCGGCGCTGTGCTGCGAGAAATATCTCCTCGCAGTAATAAGTCGCATATAAATGAGGGGGGGGGGCAAAGTCCCCCCGTTAGCTGTTAGGTCGTAAATTAAGTTCGGTTGGGATAGTTTAAATATGCTCCTCCACCCTACACCCTCTGCAAGCTATTTTGCGGCTGCGTCGGCGGTGCCGTCGCCGTGGCCGCCGCCAGAGATATTATCTCCTATTTTCAACAATAAATGGTCCCTGAATTGGATTCTTTCTCCTTTCCGGAAGTCACTTGTGATTGCACTGTATTCAGGGACCAAAAATAAATCCATGATGAAAGTATTAACTTTGCCAGAGGTGCATGGCTAGGGTTCGTAAGGATAATAATAATAATAACAGTAATAGTAATAATAATAATAATAATAATAATAATAATAATAATAATAATAATAATAATAATAATAATAATAATAATGTAGGGTGTAATTTTAGAATAATACGAAATGTCACAAAATACAAATGAGTAAAAAAGTACTAAAAACCAAGCACAAACACAGCCCCACACACCTGCGGAACATGTCCCACACGCCACAGTGCCGCGGGGACAAGGAAGAATGACGAAAAATGGAAGAGAAGTAAGACCGCGAGCTTGGCCTGGCCGCTCCTCCTCCCTCCCTCCTTCCTCCCCCGCCGCGGCTGTCACCACTCCAGCAGGACGCGCGGGAGGGTGTCAGCAGCCTGTCAGCCGCCCCGCCACACCCGCAGGTCAGTATCTTCCTCCCGGGGGCTGATAGGAAGGGAAAATAGGCCCCGCACAGCACCATTGCCGTCTCGATTGATGCTGGGCCGCAGTCCTGCCACGGGCAAGTATACTTGCTTCGGTGCTGGCGGCTTGGTGGATTCTTTGGCGACGACTCCCGATGAGTCATCCGAGTTTGGGGGTTTTACCCAAAGACTATATAGTGTTTGGTTTTACCCAAGAAGCGTGAGCTATGTTGTTAACTGAGAAAGCAATGTTGCTAGGCAAGGTCGGTTAGCAACCTTATTATTCTTGGGTCCGGCCCTTGGTGGAGAGTGACCCGGGCTTCCCAACTAAAATGTTATTTTTTGTGTATTTTAATGCACATTTTCTGCTAAATATATTTTTTGTGATAAATAAAGGTTTTCCAACATTAATATATTATAAACATCATCAAATTAGACATAAAAAAGAGGAAATAAATAAGATATAGTATAAGGAGAGGGAGAAATGTTCACATAAAAATCATATAAATACATTGACAGTCGTAGCTGGGTACTCCAAATAGTTTGATCTGTCACTGTTTCTAAACATCTTTTTTTTTTTTTACATTCATAATGCTGTCGTTAAAATTACTCTATTCAACAAGCCTGCTATCTGACAACCCTGTTATAGTGGACACTATTAACAAAAGCAAAGTCAGGGGAAGAGAAGAACAGAAAACACCTAGGTTCAGAGTGAAATGTATAAGCTAGTGTGCATTGTGAAGTCACTAAGTGCACGGTGTGAAGTATAGAAGTGTTGAGAAGTAGGACATAAGAAGCGCTACAAAGCGGTAAAGGTAAAAAGGAGAAGAACAGGAAAACATAGCCTACTTACCTGGCACAGATATGTTATGATGAAATATTCTCAAAAATACTAAACAATAAAAACAAAATTATAACTATCAAGCTGCAGTTCTTCTTCATTTCTGGTGTCACTTCCCTATTTTTTTAATACTGAAAAATTCTCAAAAATACTGAAAAAAAAATCAAAACTATCAATCTATTCTTATTCAATTTAGGTACTCTTTCCTATTTTGCTATAATGAAAAGTTCTCAAAAATACTCAAATACTATCACTACAGACTATTAAAATCTCACTAAGGTCTAGTTCTTACCCACTTATTTATTTTCTCCTTCATATCCCTCCTTTTTGCTGTAATAAAGAAAATGTAATAAAGATGATAAACACTGAATATTCAATCATCTTCAATCATAGTTATAAGCAATATATTATGCATTTCAAATTCAATCATTCAATCATATGCTCTTTTAATCTCCCTCCTTTTAACTGTGATAGAAAGAAAATATGATAAGCACAATATTCAATCATTTTCAATCATAGTTAATAGTGATAAAGTGTACACTTCATATTCATTGATTTGCTCCTTTAATCTCCCTCCTTTTGCTGTAATAGGAAGAAATATGATAAGTTAAAACAAACACAGAATACTCAACCATCTTCATTTCTTTAAAAGTTCATTCATTTTGCCTTGTGACAAAATATCAGTATGCAATAACAATTATGTACATCATCATATGCAATTATAAATATACACAGAAACATTATTATGTATATAACTAATTAAATAACAGACCAATAATCAAAGCATTAATTACTTGACAGATTATAATTATACTTTACATGATGGAACACTTCTTTTCATTGTGTATTTTCCTTTGTTGAATTAATGCATGGCTGGATCACTTACTTCACACCTTCACACAGCTAATGAGGATGATGATAGAGCACCACCCTCCTCATCCCTTCATTAGAACACTCTCATTTATGGGACTCCTTTCCTAATAGTTCTGCCATCAATTCTTTCAGTGGGTAATCTAAACATCAATATATTCTTCAGCTCACTCAAGAGGCATTCTACTTGTCCTTTCCTTCTAACTTGGCAATTGATTCTTCCGGTAATTTATGCAAACATCAATACCTTCATCAGCTGACTCACACGACTTGGGCAGACTTCATACCAATACACTCCCTTCTGAATTCACTCCACCTGTATCTGCCCCCTCACAACCCTATTAATTATACCCCCGAATACTCTCCGTCAGTATCTCGTAGCCCGTCTCGGTGATCAGGATGGTGTGCTCAAACTGTGCAGCCCTCCCGTTGTCCGTCATGACTGCCGTCCAGCCGTCTTCCAGGATCAGCACTTCCTCCTTGCCCTGCGCGATCACTGGCTCGATGGTGAAGGTCATGCCCGGCTGCATCTCCCCGGGGAAGAAGTTGTCTGTGGCAGTGGTGGTGGTGGTGGGTGAGGAGGAGGATGTGAGGTAAGGGATGAGGAAGAAAAGGAGGAGGAGGAGGATAAGGGTGGTAGTGGCGGTGGTAAAGAGAAGAATGGAAGGTAGAGAAGGATGAGGGAAATGAGGAGAAAGAGGAGGAGGAAAGGGATAGGAATGGATAGATGAAATAGTTTAAAAAGAGTGGAAAATGAAAAGAAATAAAGGAGGTAGATGTAAAAGAGAAGAAAGGATTGAGGAGGAGGAGGTAGTGAAGGTATAGTGGATGAGAAGGGAGAAGCAAAAAGGAGAAGAATGAAAGGCAAAAACAGGGAGTTAAAGAGGATGAGGTTGAAGGAGGAGGAGGAAGAGCAGGTGAGAAGAATAGGAAGAACAAAAAGTAGGTCAAGAAATAAGAGGAGTAGGAGTAGGAGGAGGTTGAGGAGGAGGAAAAAACAAGCTGTATCATCATCTTGTAACATCACCATTATCATCACCATTTTCATTGTGCTTCATCTCTTAACTTAACAGCAACACACATGCACAGGATGGGTAAGCTGTTAACAGTAAGCGTACTTCAATTTTTTCTCCATGCAGCAGTAAATAGACTTCAGCTGTGTATATATTTAACGTCCTCTTCATAAACAGTTAGGCAGCAAACAGTTAAGAAAGACAGGAAGAGAGTAAAAGGGATGCTGGCTAACTTGCATAACAACACATATTTTGTACCAGTAGATAGATAAAAAGGAAAAATAAGGAAACCCCAATAAGCTAGTACTTCAAAATATAACCTGACTATAAATCACCATACATTCATTAGCAGTTAACAAGTGTGCAAGTGTGCTTGTGTGACACCAGCTAAACAAAACCAAGTATTTATATGTAATTTACTCCAAAAAGCATATATTAAGTGGTCCATCATGTAAAGCAATGTTTTTCAGCAAGTTCTAGAGACCATCAGCATAAATTAGAATACATTAAAAGCAACACAAGAGAAAAATATTATCTTTACTCTCTAAAATGCAAAAGGAAGCAGAGCAGGAAAAAAGAATGAGCAAAAAGCAAAAAATTATGAGCAAGAAATTAATAAATAAAAAAAGGAACACAAAAGCTTCAATACTACACATATTGCTTAGCCCTAGAAACATGCAAGCCCTCATACCAACCCCGGGCATACTCACAACAGTGGTATATGTCCGGCGGGCCGTGGAAATAGCTGCCGATGCCATGCCCGATGAAGCAGGGAACCACCGTCACCCCTTCCTTGTTGGCTACCTGCTCCACGCGGTTACCTGCACAGGGAGAGGGATGGGACTCTCTAAGCTATCAAAAATCCGACTAAAACTACAAATGGTTAACCTTAGATGAGCTTTCAGAGGGAGAGGAATCGCACTCACTCCTTAAATTATCAAAAATCTTACTCTGGCGGGCTTTTTATATTATTTGTGTCCTTCAGTAGTTTCTTTTCAGTAATAAGAAAAGCTACAAGTGGTTTACTCTGGATGAGCCTTGTGCCTTTTATTACTGAGACCATTTATAGTGAAATATAAAACATTGTAAGAGTCAATCTCATGTATATGTTGACCTTCCTAAAAAATATGTTTGACTGAAGAAAGAATAAACTCATGCTCCTGGGAAATTAACATCCATGCAAAAATTAATACCTTAAACTTGGCTTTAAAAATAATGCACAGAGTTAGATACATATAGACAGTAATATATTTGTTTAGAATTGTCATTTCCTGGATATTTGAGTGAGAGTCAGAGATAAAACCATATATTAAAAGACCATAAATTAAACCAACACACAGATTACCAATACACAACAAATTTCTATTACAGTAAAATAAAAATATAATAGATAAATACATTACCATCTTACTACTGCTTTTCCAGGCATAACAAATTCAGAAGACCATTCATAACAAGAAATAAATCAGGGTTTGAATATAGTATGACTTATCCCTAAAACACAATACACTTAAACTACTTCAAATAAAAAAAACAGTAAATGACTTCAAGAAACAATCACTTATCTCTAACACACAGCACAAAAAATAGCTTCAGAAATAAAAAAAGAGCAAAAAAATCAATGGAATATGACACTACTGAAAATGAAAAGATAAATGAGGGAGAGGAGGAGGAGGAAGTGCATAAGATAAATAAACTACGAACCAATGACAGCAAATGGGATTCCAGGAGCACAGAGAGATATGGCCTCGTCGCGACACCTCTTGGCGGCCCTCACCAAATGTTGCCCAGGCTCGTCAACGTCCCCGATTAAATATGTCTCGCAGCAGTCCCCATGTACACCCCCTAAGTATACCTGTGGGCGAGGAAATGGTAAAAAAAGAGGTTGATTTAAGAATGTTGAGAGGTTATTGGATGAGTTGCATGGTTGGATAAAATGTAGTAATGGAGTTAGGTTTAGTTAGGTTAGGTAAATGAGGTGTATGGCTTGGAATATAGTAGTATTGGGGTTATGTTTAGTTAGGTTAGGTAGAAGAGGTTTACTGCTGGAAATAAAGGAGTAGTGGTTTGTGTTTAGTTGCATTAGGTTAGCTTGAGGTGTAAGTAAATAAAACTGATTCTATAGATTTAAAGTCTTATCCTTTAAACACAAACACACATACATATACACAAAGAATTCATAGATATACATTTCTTTATATTCATTTATTTTTAATAACTATAGGATGAAGGAATAGAGAATGAAAAGGAAAAAGAAACGCAAAATCATACTGAAAATGAAATACATATTAATAGCAACATAAACCAGAGTCAACAACAGCAGCAGCAACAGATAACACACACACACACACACACACACACACACACACACACACACACACACGTGCACGCACACACACACAAAACTAAGCACAAAACTAAAATCACCATCACCCCCCCATCATCATCATCATCGTTTAACATCCCCAAACCAACTTAACCCCCCTCTCCCCCAAACTAACTCCCAACACACCCCTAATCAACCACCCCACACAGATCCTAAAGCTAACTAACTCACCGTCACATCCACCGAGATAATGTCCCCGTCAACCAGCGGCCGGTCATCGGGGATGCCATGGCAGGCGACGTTGTTGACGCTGGTGCACACACTCTTGGGGAAGCCGAGGTAGTTGAGTGGCGAAGGGTACGCGCCGCCCTCCACTGCCACTCGGTGCACCAGCTCATCGATCTCTGCCGTGGTCATACCAGCCTGAGGAAATAAAAATATATCTAAATTAGTAATATGAATAAATTCCTGTATACAAGTAAATAAGCATAAGTAAAGTGAATAAATTCCTGTATACAAGCAAATAAGCGTAAGTAAAGAAACAGAAACATGTATGAAAAATATACATTGAAATGAATAATTAGAAAATAAACATATGCATATTTCTTTAACAACCATATGAAACAATAAATGAATGTATACATTTAAACAAATCAGTAAGTAAATAAAAAAATAAGTAAATAAATACTAAATATCATCAAGTGAAGATACATGGAAAAATAAATGGATAAATATTTATATTAAAACAAAATAAAAGCATTACATTAATTAATGTATACAGGTATATAAATAAAGAAATCAGTAAATAAATATACATGAATAAAATATATGTAAACATGTAAAATAAATTAGATAAATATTTTACAGCCATACCAATGTCAATAAAGAAAATCAATCATATCTTCTGGATTTCTACCTATATAACTAATAAATAAAACATAGAAATGAATGAATGTAAAAATTACATTCATAAATCTCTCATCTAGCCATGTTGGCCTGAAATGAAGAACTAAATAAAATCAATCATGTCCTTCATATACCTGGATCCAGTCACATTGAAATTAAGATGATAAAGAGGTGATATAGACACAACAGAATAATTATGGACAATCAGAAGATGAAGCATGACTGACAAATAAAATAAAATAAAAAATCACCATAACCAGATCTTTGTAATCTCCTTTCTCTCACTGATGAAACTTTTCTCATATATCCAGATCAATATAATATCCTTTCTCTCATTTCTCTACCTTCCCTCATATACTCAGATCTTTATCACTTCCTTTCTCTCATTGATCTAACTTTTTCATGTAACCATCTCTTTATAATTTCCTTTCACTCATTGATCTAGCCCTCATACCTTAATATTCTTCCTCACAGTGTTCTGCGCCTTAACAGCAAGACTACACGCAGCCCTCATGGCCTCAATACCCTCCTTGCTGTGGAGTTCAGCACTGGCGGGTGGCGGCGGCGGCTGGCCTGTCTCGGCATAGGGCGGCCGTGGGATGTGTTCAGGGACGAGCTGGGCAGCAGACACCTCCCCCACATTGTCCAGCAAGGAATAGCTCCCAAAGTTGACCCTGCTGGTGATAGTGATTGTTCTATTAAGGTGAATATAACCAGGTATATACACACGAACACAACTTCAAATAATTAGATATGAGTTAGCACTGCCGGTGGTAAAGATTATTCAATATAGGGTAACATAACCAAACAGGGTAAACACTCTAACACAACTACAAAACATGCCTTCTTAGACTAAAAGAACCTAAATACACCTAGCACACCTGATTGCAACTAAAATAGTAACCTATTGGATAATTATGAAGTCACTATGCACCTCCTCCCAAGAATAAGTCCTAATACCCTTGCTATGGGTGTGGTAATACAACTAATATTTATGAAAAAGTGCCCCCAACAAAGTAAGTTGGGTGTAATTCTAGAGTGATACCAAATGTCAACAGATGCAAATAGATAAAAACAGATATAATCACAAACCGAGCCCTACACACCTGTGGAAGATAATAATAATAATAATAATAATAATAATAATAATAATAATAATAATAATAATAATAATAAGACAATAATAATCAGTTAAGTGTAATTCTAGAAGAAAAAAAAATATCAAAAAATATATACAAATACCTAGATAAAAACAACAGGTATAAAGCCACACCAAACCCTATACACCTACAAAAGATAATAATAATAACAGTAATAATAATCAGTTGGGTATAACTCTAGAGAAATGCAAAATGTCACAAAATACAAATGTAAGTAAAAAACAAAGGGCGTAGACACAAACACAGCCCCACACACCTGCAGAAGATAATAAGGTAAAGATTCGTATTAGGTCCGTGCCAGTATCTCATAATCTACTTTATGAAACATCACTATCTCTTCATATATCTTTTCTACAAACCTTCAACAGTCATGGAAACGCTTTGAAAATCCAATTCAAGGACTTTTTTTACTCTTGAAAATAGGGGATAATGTTTACGGAAGCACGTCGCCTCCTCTGGCGGCGGCCGCAACGACGCTGCACCCGCCGCAGCTGTAAAATAGCTCGCAGAGGGTTTAGGGTTGGGGAGCATATTTAAACTACTCCAACCGAACTTTACGACCCCCCCCCCACATGTATATGTGACTTATTTCAGCAAGGAGGTATTTCTCGCAACACCGGCTGCACCGCCGCCAGAGGAGGTGACACGCTTTCGCAAACATTATCCCCTATTTTCAAGAGTAAAAAAAACGTCCTTGAATTGGATTTTCAAAGCGTTTCCATGACTGTTGAAGGTTTGTAGAAAAGATATATGAAGAGATACTGATATTTCATAAGGTAGGTAATGAGATACTGGCACGGACCTGAAACGAATCTTAAACGATGATGATAATAATAATAATAATAATAAGTTCGGTGTAATTCTAGAAAAATACGAAATGTCACGAAATGCAAATATGAGTAATAACCAAAGGGCGTAGACACAAACACAGCCTCACACACCTTCGGAATATGTCCCACACGCCACAATGCCGCGGGGTCAAGGTAGACAATGGAGAAGGACGAAAAAAGGAAGAGGAGAAGTAAGACCGTGAGCTTGGCCTGGCCGCTCCCCCTTCCCTCCTTCCTCCTCCGCCGCGGCTGTCAACACTCCAGGAGGACGCACGGGAGGGTGTCAGCAGCGTGTCTGCCGCTCCGCCACACCCGCAGGTCAGTATCTTCCTCCCGGGAGCTGATAGGAAGGGAAAATAGGCCCCGCGCACCACCCCGCCGGCCATAACGTGCGGCTTCCTGAGGACGAGGTTTGTTATTGTAGCGTTGCCAACTCCGTCTTTTTCAATCGCGCTATACGAGCCCCCAAAATCGCTAGATTGCACTCTTCTTCTTCTTCTTCTTCGTGGGTGTTTTATGGGGCTATTTAGGCTGTGGACCCACAGCCTCTAGAGCCCCGTCAGTGGTAGTTGTTATCAGGAGTTGTTGGTTGTGCTGGCCGTCCTGTCACCAGGGCGGGAGTTAGATCCTGTCGAGTTGCCCCGACTTCTGCAGGAAGGTTTGCGTGCACTTGAGGGCGTGGAAGGCAGTGGTGGGGGTGAGGGCGTCGCTGCCCAGCAGGTCCTCTAGGGTTGGCCTGTGAATACGGAGACTGGTTAAGGATGCTTTGAGGGTGGTGCGGAGGGAGTGGAATCTTGGGCAGTGGAGGAGGAGGTGTTCTGGTGTGTCAGGTTGTGTGGGGCACCATGGGCAGTGTGGGTCTTGGACTATGTTCAGTCTGTGCAGGTGGGCATTGAGGCGGGTGTGTCCAATCCTGAGACGGGTGATGGCTGTGTCCAGGGGGCGAATGGGGGAGAAGGGGCGCCAGTGCTGGGCGGGGGAGTGTCTGTAGTGGCCGAGGGTGAGCTGTCTGAGGTCTATCGTCAGTCTGGTGGTCCAGTGGCGGTTGGAGGACTGTCGGAGGTGGATCTTGAGGTCACTGTGGTCCGGAGGGCTGGGAATTGGCTGGGGATGTGTGTGTGCCAGGTTGGCAGCTTGGTCCACCACTGTGTTGCCCATGATGCCTATGTGAGAAGGGACCCACTGAAGGTGGACCCGTCTGCCCCCGGAGGTCAGCTGTGCCAGGAGGGAGTGGATGGCAAAGCATAGTGTGTGATGTGTGTGAGGTCTGTGAGTTGAGATGAGTTGGAGGGAAGTGAGGGAGTCAGTAAAGAGGGAGACCGATAGGTGTGGGGGAAGCGTTGTTGCTGCTGTGAGGCCTTCCCTGATGGCAAAAAGCTCTGCCCCAAGGATGGTGGTGTGGGGTTGGAGTTTCCAGTTGGTGGAGGTGTGTAGGGTTGGGAGGTATATGGCCGCACTAGTGGAGGGAGGGGAGGGAATGTGTGAGCCGTCTGTGAAGATGAAAAAGGTGTCCCTGTATTTGGTGGAGAGGAGAGTCAGGAAGAGGGCCTTTCCCTGGTGAGGACAGTCTGCTTTGGTCCATGGTATCTGAAGGTGTAGGGAAATGAATGAAGGAAGGGGGAACCATGGACCTAGGGGAGAGAGGTGCGCAAGGGGGGAGAAGGATGGAGGGGTGACAGAGAGAGCGGTGTAGATAGAGAGGGCTCGGGTGATGAATGGCGTGTGAGCGTGGAAGGCCTGTGGGGCTGGAAGTGGGTCAGGTTGGTGTTGGGACAGGACAGTGTGAAGGGAGGAGTGAGGAGAGGATGTTATTCTGTGGAAGGTGGTGACTGTCTTAGTGTTGCGTCTGTGGTCTAGTGAGGGAAGGCCCGCCTCTGCCTGCAGGGCCAGGGTGGGAGACGATCTGAAGGCGCCGAGGGCTATCCGCAGTGCGGTGTTCTGCACCACCTGCAGCTGGCGGAGGAGCGACGGGGAGGCTGAACCGTAGACCTCGCATCCGTAGTCGATTTTGCTACGGATGTAGGCGCGGTAGAAGTGGAGGAGCGTCGCTCTGTCGGCTCCCCTTGACACCCGCCAGGGCCCTCATGAGGTTCAGCCGGGGCAGACAGGAGGATCGGAGGGCACTGATGTGGCGCTTCCATGTGAGGCGAGGGCCGTCCAGCACTAGACCCAAGAATCTGTGTGTTGTGCGGAAAGGGATGACTGTGCCTGTGAGGTGTGCTTGAGGGATGGCGGGGATGCGGCGACGGGTGAAGCACATGAGGCACGACTTTGGTGCACAGAGGGTGAGGCCCCACTGAGTGCACCATTGGCAGATGGCGTCGAGCCCCCCTTGGAGGAGGGTTTGTGCCTCAGGAAGAGAAGGAGCGGAGCATAGGAGGGAAATGTCATCCGCATAGAGGAAGGTATGAGTGCTAGGAGGGGAAGGCAGGTCGGACAGAAGAACGTTGAAGAGGAGAGGGCTTAGGGGTGAGCCTTGGGGAACCCCTCTGCGGATAGGATAGGGGTGGGAGAAGGTGGTCCCGATAGAGACGGAGAAGGTGCGACTCGAGAGGAAGGAGCGGACCCAGAGCAGAGGAGCGCCGAAGAGGCCCAGGGAGGAGAGTTTGTAGAGGATAGCATTGTGGGAGGCAGAATCAAAGGCCCCTTCGAGATCCAAGAAGGCGGTCAGCGTGAAGCGCCCCCGGCCAAAACCCTCCTGAACATGATGGTCTAGGTCAAGGAGGGTGTCGATGGTTCCTCGGCGGGGCCTGAAGCCAGACATGTTAGAGGGAAGGAGATGATTGTGTTCCAGCCACCAAGAAAGCCTTGTTAGCACGAGGTGTTCAAAGAGTTTGCTGATGCAGGAAAGAAGGCTGATAGGTCGGTAGGAGGAGGGTGAGGCGGGGTCCTTCCCTGGCTTTGGGAGTGGAAGGGTGATGGCGTGGCGCCACTGATGAGGGAAAGTGCCAGAAAGCCAGCTGTGGTTAAAGAGCTGAAGGAGGAAGAGGGAGTAGGCCTCTGGGAGGTGTTTGAGAAATTCATTGGGAACGTCGTCATCCCCAGTGGATTTCCCCACCGGCAGTGCAGCTATGGCTGTGGCGAGTTCATGGATCAAGAAAGGCTGGGCGATGGGGTGGATGGTGGACTGTTGGGGTAGTATGGGGGGAGGGACCGGGTCCGGGGAGCCCAGGCGTGTGCGGAAGTGTGAAGCTAGGTGTTCCACCTTCTGGGCATCCCAGCTAGTGGAACCCGTTGTGGTGGAGGGGGAACATGAGAGGGGCCTGGGGCCGGACCATCTTCCTGAAGAATAGCCAGGTTTTTGTGAGTGAAGTGGAGAAGTCTAGGGAGGCGCAGAAGGCGGACCAGGATGCCCTTTTGGCTGACAAGATCGTGCGCTTACAGCGAGCCTCCAACTGGTGGAACCTCCGGCGCAGCTCCGGGATGGGCCTGCGACGCCAGGCATTGAATGCCCCGCGCTTGGCCCTCACCGCAGCCTCGCACTGTCTGTTCCACCAAGGGGCCCGAAGGAGACGTGGGGGCTGAGAGGAACGAAAGGTGAAGCAATGGGACCCCGCGACCACCAAGGTGTCAGCTAGGGCCTCTATGGCTGTGTCAGAAGAAGGGTTGGGGGGGAGGGGCGAGGAAGAGAGGTGTTCTAGGAAGGAGTGCCAGTTGTCAGCCCTAAGGGACCATCTAGGGCGGCCTGGGGCCTGGGGTGGCGGGTGTAGTGACGGGAAGGTAAGAATGACAGGAAGATGGTCGCTGCCCTAGCTAGATTGCACTCCTTATCGGCTTCCTGAGGTTTGTTATTGTAGCGTTGCCAACTCCGTCATTTTCAATCCCGCTACACGAGCCTCAAAAACGCTAGATTGCACTCCTTATCGGCTTCCTAAGGTTTGTTATTGTAGCGTTGCCAACTCCATCTTTTTCAATCGCGCTACACAAGCCTCAAAAACCTCTAGATTGCACTCCCAACAATATATCTTTTTTTACTTTTATCGGCTTCCTTAGGTTTATTTTGGCGTTACCAACTCCGTCTTTTTCAATTGCGCTACACGAGCCTCAAAAACCGCTAGATTGGACCCCTGAACCGATATTTAACTTTTATCATTTGACGAACTTTATTTTATCTTATCCATCTTATTCATCCAGCTGTATCTAAAGTAACGTGAACTTTGACAACCGGTATATCTCTTTTTACTTTTATCATTTGACGAACTTTATTTGATCTTATCCATCTTATTCATCTTGCTGTATCGATACAGCTAGATGAATAAAATGGATCTAATGTAATGTGAACTTTGACAAAAAGATCAAGACTTAGCAGGAGAGCAGTCTGGTTGTTGAAGATTTCGGTACCACTTCATTTTTTTATATATATTTGCAGGGAAAGGGCTTTTTTTATGTGGAGAAAACTTAAGCCCCTTTCAGACGCAACTACTTTCGAGCATTTACGACTGAATGACTGGTCCTTCTAAAGCCAATGGGACCATGTCTGTTATTGTCCGTCCATTTCATCAAGGCAGTATGGGTATGTGTCCATTATTAAGCCCTTATAAAATTCTTACAAGAAAATACAAAAAATGAACTTGAGCAGGTACAGAAATCCAGCTCGGTGGAGATGAAACTAAAGCTTCTGCCAGGGGAGGATTGAGCATTAAAATCAGACAGACGCATGAACTTTGGGAAAAGTCTTTGTTGTGCAATAAACTAATGAAGTGTAATGTTGATGATGATGATATATCTTCACCCTCATAAAATAATTGCCTAAGTTACTTTTCATCGATTTCCAGGTTTTTGTCAACATTAATTTTTCAACATGATGCCCATATTTGTATAGTTGTCCTCGTCATTCAGGGTTTGAGTGTTCTAGAATTGACCTTTTCATTTCTGCCTAAATCTTAAGCCAAAGGAGATAATGACAGTTCTTTTCTGATTCCCTGTAAAGTAGAAAATAATGACTCAGGCGGTTTGTTTACGGAGGTGACGATATATGGCAGGGGAGGCTGGTGGTCAAAATGAATCACCAGGTTGATGCTGGAGGATCATTTACTGTAGCAGCAAAATTACAAATTGTCCATAAAATATCTTAATTTCATGAATTTTAACTATACATGTAAAAAAAAATTCGTAGCATGCAAAAGTTGCAAAATTCTTACCCTCTAAACTTGATAAAAATAGTTTAATCCTCTCACTTCATAAAAATCAAATCTTTCTTAGTCACTTTTTTTCTTTCACTTCTTTTCTTGCATCAACTATACTTTTTCACTTGTTTCATTTTCATCCTTGCTCTTTTTTCCTTGAATATTTTCATTAACTTATTTTGTCTATCTATTTTTTACCTTTCATTTTTTGTTTTATCAATTTTCATTTTTCTAGTAGGTATAATTTCATTCTTCCACTTTTATCTCCTTTCTTTTATCATTTTTTTCTTTCATTCCTTGTTTTTCTTTTTTTGGACTTTCTTTGTCTATATTTTCTTTCATTTCCTTTTTTCAACTCCCAATTTTTCTTTCATTTCATCATCCATCACCTTTTTCATCTTTCCACCTTTCTTTTCACATCTCTTCTACCTGAGAAGAAGCAGCAGTGATACACTTTTGCACGCCCTGAGCAAGGTAGGCACACAGGTGAACATTATAGTGGTGGAGGCTCGTTAATGGCCTTTCCTGGAGGAGACTGGACATTGCTAGCACCTGAAGAATCTCCTTGTTAAGTCCTTGACCTCCCCCAGTCGAGCCAAGTCCACGAACCAATTGCACAACCTCTAACGCTGCCTCTTCAGACTTCAGACCTTCCAGTACTAAGACCGGCAAGTTCTCCCTTACTTTCACGTTCCTGTAGACCTTAACTTGAGTAAAGGCCGAGGCTAGGATCAGGAGAAGGCCATACTGTAACCGAGAGAGGAGTGGAGCACCGACTATCGCCACAGATCCTCCTATGGGAAGTCTCTGCATCTCATCTCCATCCTCCAGCATCCTTATCACTTCCTCCAAAGCCTGGCAGCCTGGATGAAGCCCCAATGTGTCTTCACCCTTTATCAGAATGGCCTCGGGATGGAGAGTCAAGACGGATGTGGCGAAGGAGTCATCGAGTTGTAGGGTGTTGATGTGAGCTGCCTGTTTTGACTCCCATAAGATGTACAGCTCTCTAGTCACCCTCAGAATCATCTCCGAGCAGAATTTGGACGACTCAATACACTGGAATGGCTTGCCCCTCACCACCTCAAGTTTAAGCTCTGACAGGTCTTGTGGAATGAATGAGGACACGCACAAATCCATCCCATCCACCAGCGTCTTCTTGTCGTCTGTATAATCCTCATCGAACTTATTGAGGAACTTGCCAAGGACGCCGAATTTGGATGCATAGGTTTGGCTCCTCATGAGAAGGGAACTCGAGACCTTATTCCAGTCCGTTTCCAGGAAGGGCCTAGTCTGGTTGGCGAGGCCTTGCGTGAGCGTTCGCCACTTGGGAATCGGCGCGCAGTAATTCCTCTCGAAGAACAGCGCTGTGGCCTTGGCTTTCAGTAACTCATTCAGCTGCTTCTCCCTTTCTGGCATGGCTCGGAACAGCTCTAAATTTCGCTTGATGGACTCCGTTTGGTAGGCCATGAACTGCGATGAACACTCCTTCACCTGCTTCATAAAGTCCTCAGGTAAGTCAGCCTCTTGGAACATGGCTTTACCAGGAGGATTCTCACTTAGCGCAGCACTGATGATCTTCTCCAAGTGCTCAGTGATACGTTCCCTCCCAATGTACTTCAGACCGACTACATACACTTCGGAGTTTCCTTGCTTGCTTGTGGCTGGTTTGTACACGTGGACACACTCAAACACACAGCATAGGAAGTACATAAGGCAGATAGTCTCGCTCTCAAACAGTGTAAACTTCTTAAGCACTAGCGAACCCCCGGCAGCTAGGATTGACAACGCCACAGCAGCTTCACACATATGCAAAGGGTGCGTCATGCGTTCTTGCTCCGCTGGGTCTGCCTGACAGTCGAAACTCCCATCGGCAGTGACCAGTTTGATGGGTCCCAGTCGCTCAGCCCTCAGGAGTAAGTTGCGCACGTTGCTCTGCTTCATGAGGTCGCCGGTGTTGTCTGTACCAAAGCACCAGTTCTCCAGGGTGTGGTAGATAAGGCGGTCGTGTGTTACGCATTGTGCCGGTGGTGTGCCCTCGTAGTAAGGGTTGAGGGTGCTGCCGAGCCATTGCCACTGTGAAAAGGTAAAAGGTTAAGGGGTGAAGATTAAATGATAGGTTACCAGAAGTGTAAATTATGACAGTTTGAAGAATGAAAATTAAGTGCTAGAAGTGATGTTCCAAGAAACTCACAAGGATGCATTGACAGAATGATAAGAAAACTCCGTAAACAACAACTTAACCAAAACTAATCGGCAAAAACCTTTAGAGATGGCCAAGTAAATGTGAATTATAGATTTAATGCAGATATGAATGCCCTGGAAGCCTATTACTGCTACTATTACTACTACTACTACTACTACTACCACCACTAATAATAACAATAACAACAACAACACCAATAATAATAATAATAATAATAATAATAATAATAATAATAATAATAATAATAACACAAAACCTAATCTAACTTCCACACACCTTCAGGGAGGGCTGGTTGAGGGCCAAATAGTGATTCAGGGCAGCAATGAAGGCCCCTGGAGCCTCACAGAGATGCACCGAGTTGAAAACCGCGCCCCCCTCGTCATCCAAGCTAGTGCTGAGTCTTCCCTTAGCAGGACTACCTCCATCACCGCCGCTAATACCCTCCACCTCCCCTTCCTCATCCTCCTCACTGGGCACTATAGGGTAAGCGTTGACGATCTCATAAAACTTGAGCCATGCCTGTGGAAGGGTTTGAGTTGTATAATTTAGTTAGTTGTTTGGTTAATTATTTTAGTTAAGTTGTTTTTAGCTTTTTTGTTCTGGTTTACTATAACAGATACTATGCAGTGATATCAGAAAAGCATTAATGGACCGATTGTGATGTGTGAAAAAATTGGATCCTGTGATAAGGAGTTTAGTGGTCATATTCTTTGTTCTGGTTCTACGTGGACAATCCTATACTGGCAATCAAGAAAGCAATAATGGCCCAGTTAAAATGTGTGGAATAACTTGAGCCATGCCCGTGGGAAGAATTTTAGTTGTTATAATTCTTCGTACTGGTTTCATAGTCATATACACTTTTCATATACGTAGTTAAAATAAATATCTTTTACAGGAATGCCTGACATGGACTAATTTCTACTTTACTTATGAGAGCAGTGATTGGCAGTCTTTTTTTTTATTTGTTTTTATTTGCCAATGAGCTGCTTCCATTACTGTGAAAAAAAAAGGAAAAAATATGAAAAAATAGGAAACAAACAAGCCCATTGGTGATGCTCCTGCAAACTAGTGTATAATAAATGAACA
This sequence comes from Eriocheir sinensis, assembly GCF_024679095.1. Classification (NCBI taxonomy): domain Eukaryota; kingdom Metazoa; phylum Arthropoda; class Malacostraca; order Decapoda; family Varunidae; genus Eriocheir; species Eriocheir sinensis. The sequence goes on from NC_066530.1 coordinate 13,771,372, forward strand.
TAAAAATAGTGGACCAGAATCATTTGGAGAGGTGTCTTGATTCTCCTCCAACATCAAGAAGGAAATTAAGGTCAAGCAACACCAACACCTCATCCCTTAATTCATCACCTGTGTTGGTAGCTCTGGCTGGACGCGTCGCTTCAGCGTGTGACAAACTCGCTGGCTTGGGTTGGTGTTGGTGGTGTGGGTGTGCCAGACCGCCACGTCCTGGGTGCTCAGCTGCTGTTTGACGGTGTTCAGGGCTGCCTTCATCCCCTGTAGCTCCTTCTCCTGAGAAAAAATGGATAAAGACTTGTGAGTGTGTGAGATTTGTGTGGGTGAGGAATGGAAGATGTGAGTTCGATGCCAGTGTGTGAGGGTGTGACTTGTGAGTTTGATATAAGTTCCGAGTTTTGTTAGGTTAGGTTAGGTTACGGTGTTTCCAAACACATGATAGGCAGGAACTTATGGCATAAATAAACAAAGGAAGAACTCATTATTGTATATAGAAAGTCTCATTTAGTTAGAAAGAATAGATGATTTTTCTGAGTCAAGGCATATAGTAACTGTACAGGGTTTTGTCAGGTTAGGTTAAGTTCAGAGAATTTTCAGACACATGATAGCCAGTAACTTATGATATAAGTCAACAAAGAATGACCTCACTTTGTTGTACAGAAAGTCTCATTAATAAGAAAACAAATATGGATTTTCTGAGTCATGACCTACAGTAACTGTTTAGGGTTTGGTTAGGTTAGGTTAGGTTAAGTTTAGGGCATCTTCAAACACATGACAGGCAGGAATTTATGGCATAAATTAATAATGGAAGAACTCATTATGTTATATATAAAGTCTCATTCAGTTAGGAAGAATAGATGATTTTTCTGAGTCAAGACGTATTGTAACTGTATAGGGTTTTGTTAGGTTAGGTTAAGTTTAGGGAATTTCCAAATACATGATAGCCAGCAACTTATGGTATAAATCAACAAAGAATGACCTCTCTTTGTTGTATAGAAAGTTTCATTAGAAAGAAAGCGAATATGAATTTTCTGAGTATATAATTGTTTGGAGTTTTGCTAGGTTAGGTTAAGTTTAGGGTATTTTCAAACACATGATAGACTGGAACTTATGACATAAATTAACAAAGGAAGAACTCATTATGTTATATAGAAAGTCTCATTTAGTTAGGAAGAATAGATGATTTTCTGAGTCAATACGTATGGTACATGTACAGGGTTTTGTTAGGTTAGGTTAGGTTAATTTTACGGAATTTCCTAATACATGATAGCCAGCAACTTATGGTATAAATCAACAAAGAATGACCTCACTTTGTTGTATAGGTCTCATTAGTAAGAAAGCAAATATGAATTTTCTGAGTTAAAACCTAGAGTAACTGTTTGGGGTTTTGTTAGGTTAGGTTATGTTTAGGGTATTTTCAAACACATGATAGGCAGGAACTTATGGCATAAATTAACAAAGGAAGAACTCATTATGTTATATATAAAGTCTCATTCAGTTAGGAAGAATAAATGATTTTTCTGAGTCAAGACGTATTGTAACTGTATAGGGTTTTGTTAGGTTAGGTTAAGTTTAGGGAATTTCCAAATACATGATAGCCAGCAACTTATGGTATAAATCAACAAAGAATGACCTCTCTTTGTTGTATAGAAAGTTTCATTAGTAAGAAAGCGAATATGAATTTTCTGAGTATATAACTGTTTGGAGTTTTGCTAGGTTAGGTTAAGTTTAGGGTATTTTCAAACACATGATAGGCAGGAACTTATGGCATAAATTAACAAAGGAAGAACTCATTATGTTATATAGAACGTCTCATTTAATGAGGAAGAATAGATGATTTTTCTGAGTCAAGATGTATTGTAACTGTACAGGGTTTTGTTAGGTTAGGTTAAGTTTAAGGAATTTCCAAATACATGATAGCCAGTAACTTATGGTATAAATCAACAAAGAATGACCTCACTTTGTTGTACAGAAAGTCTCATTAATAAAAAAACAAATATAGGTTTTTGAGTCAAGGCCTACAGTAACTGTTTGAGGTTTGGTTAGGTTAGGTTAAGTTTAGGGTATCTTCAAACACATGATAGGCAGGAACTTATGGCACAAATCAACAAAGGAAGAGAATACTGTGCCAGATGATGATTTTGATTAGTAAGGAAGGATTTATGAATTTATTACAGACAAGCTCACTTCACACCCTGACACATATTTACCACCTCACATCACACCCCTCTCTCACCTGCCAGATAGGAGCCGAGAACATGGTATGCGTCGGGGGCAGCTTCCAGGCCGGTGAGGGGGTGAAGGTGAAGCTCTTGTTGAAGTGGTCCTCCGCCTCCATCTGAACCTGCACGAAGTCTGTGTACTCTAGTAGGGGGTACTTGCCCGTCTCTGCACCTGCACTGTGAGGAGAGATGATGGTGGTTGTAGTGGCGGTTGTTATGGTAAAGTAGTAGTTGTCAAGGGTGTAGAAGTGGTAAAGATTGTAGTAGTAGGTGTAAAGGGTGCGGTAGTAGTTTGTAGTAGTTTCTTGTAGTAGATGTCGTACCGGTAGTAGAAGCTTGGGGTTGTAGCATCTGAAGTTGTAGTATTAGTGGTGTTGGTTGCAAAAGTGATTGTTAGGGTGGCAACAGTACAATAAACAGTAATGGTGGTAGCAACAGTAGTGGTAATAGTAGTAGTAATAAAAGGGATAACAAGAGGAGAGGAATAGGTGTGTGGAAGATGCAAAATAAGAATAATAAAGGGTATACATTACGATTTTTCTTACTTTTTAATTCACACAGTCATCCATATTTCCTTAAAAACTAATTCACATCTCTTGAAGCAGAAAGAGAGGGGAAAAAAGTGGGAGAAGGGAAAAAAATGAAAAAAATACATATACACAATAAATAAAACCTTAAACTAACTCTACATGAAGATAAACTTGTGAGAGACAGAGCGAGCTAAATAAATACAGACAGAAGAAGAGGGAATTTATTTAAAGGAGTCCGCTAAAAAAAAAAAATAAATAAATAAATAAATAAATAAAAAAAGTCCATTGGCAATACTCCTACAAATAGTCAATAGTACTAAGTAACTCTCGGCCCCCAAACTAACTTGTGCCGCAGATGCTGAGTCCTCCTCTTGGCGTGCTGTTTGGGCTGCTGCTGCTGTCGCCACTGCCGCGGGGGGGAGAGCGGCTGCAGCATGGTCTGTCTCTTCTCTCGCTGCGGCCGAAAGGAGAAGCCGTCCTTGGCCTCAACCGACTCCATGATGATGTTGTTTACCTTTGCGATTTTCTGTGACTGATCTGTAACTTTTTTGGGGTGATTTATGACTATCTATGGCTGGCTCGTAACTTCTTGGGGTGACTTGAGACTTCTTATAACTGACTCGTAACTCTGCTGGGATGAGTAATGAGTTTTTTGATGGCTTGTCCGCCTTGCCTCAATTGATTCCTTGGCATTTCATGTAATTAGCAAAGAAGACAATGGAGAGGAAGTACAAGAAGAATTAGAATAAGGCAAATAAAAAGACTGATTTATTGATTGATTAGATTGTGGAGTCATGGAGTAAAGAAAAAGAGGAAAAAGACCAGGAACAAGAGGTATATACAAAATGAAGATGATTAAGAAGACTAGGAAGAAAATCAAGTAAAAATAAAAGAAGAAAAGAAACAAGAAAAAAAGTATATACAAACTGAGGAACAGGAAAGAAATTAAGTAAAAAAAAAGGGGGAAAGAAAAGGAACAGAAAAAAAGGAAGAAAATCAAGGGAAAAAGATGAAATAAATTTTAAAAAAGAACGCTAAAACTCCAATATCTTCCTCTATTTAATTCGCTGCTTCACTCCTTCGTTTTCTGAGCGATGGCGTCAAGCTGCGACCGGACCTTGAGGAGCGAGTCAATGGTGTTGGAGAGGACCTCGGGACTCAGCCTAAACTGGTACTCTTCCAGGTCATCCTTCTTTGCATCCTTAGCTACCTGTAGGAGTGAGAATATAGTTAGTTTACTTGGTGGGGAGAGAGAGAAGTTAGTTGGTTAGGTTACTGAAATTGGTGGTAGGCTCAATTTCCTTTATGTACTTGAAGGGACTAGGTCATTTTAGTTTATAGAGTTTGATCACTTTACTTGATTGTTACATTACTTTATTTAGTGAGGTTATGTTGCATTATTTACTGGGATTAGGTTAATTTACTTAATGGGGTTAGATCACTTTACCCATTTTGATTTGCTACTCTGGAAAATCAAATCACAAAATCACACCCACAAAACTCACCGTCATGTCCAGAATGCAGGTCGGCGGGGCACTTCGGTCCTCTGTGCTTATCTTAGCCTTGAAGTCCTGCAGCTGGGGAGGGTGAGCCATGGTGTGCACAGTCTGGGGTGCTCTGAAAGATAACAATGACTGTTCTGTAGTTGTGTGTATCTGCAGTGTTCATCACATTGGCCCTTGAGCCTGTGGTGGGAGAAACTCATTACCCTGAGACACAGAGCCAGTGTGACATCCGGGTTACCACAGTTTATCTTCCTCAGTTTCCCCGGATACCCATTTATCACTTGAAAGGGAGGATGAACAGATAGGTGGGCTGTCAGGCTGTTGTGGTTGGGTAAATGGTATAACGTACATATTAGTGGTAACATGAGAAACAGAAAGGAGTGATTTGCAATAGAACCAGTGATCAAAGTGACGATAAGTACGTTGAAAGTTATTAGAAAAAATATAAACCACCAGAGCGAGTTGGGTGTAATTCTATATTAATATCGTTCAACTTTACTCTGGCCCACTACACCACAGTAAAAATTCCTGCCTGTTACCTTGCATTCACCTGTTTAATCTCTCTCTCTCTGTCAGACTAATCATGGTAGGCAGGAGGAACACTCAGGAACAGTAACTGATAAAACTAATTCATCTGATAGAGGCTGATAAAACACTAATCAACAAGCAACTATTTACCTGTCTATTTATCTACTGATCATTCATTCTAATCCTTTCATAAGTATACAATTAACTCCCAATCCATCAGAAGAAAGGACGCTGTGAACACCTTAGAAAATGACACTGAAGAAGACGAAGCCCCACAAATACAAGCTTAACCTCCACTCTAAAACATTTCCATGCACCAAAATTCACACTCACGGTGGACTGGATACCTGGGAACACCTGAGAGGCCTGGCACGTGGACTAGACATTAATTAAAGGTAAAACACATGTAAAAACTGATGAAGAAGCCGCACTAATACAAGCTAAACCTCTATTATTAAAACACGTACAAGCCCTAAATTAATACTCACGGTAACCTGGACACCTGGGAACACCTGAGAAGCTTGGCACGAGGACTGGACATTAATTAAAGGTACATAACAGATAAAAACTGATGAAAGTCCAACAAATACCAACTAAAACTCCATTATTAAAACACGTATAAGCTCCAAATTAATACTCACGATGGACTGGACACCTGGAAACACCTGAGAGGCTTGGCAGGTGAGGGGGGCGTTAATTACAGGTAAAAAACAGGTTAATTATGATGACACGCTGGGAGTCACGCCTCGTGTAAACAAAGGCTGCCAGGTGCCACTAGAAGCTTATTTTTCTAAGTCAATAACAAGAAGATTTGCTGTTTATATTAATTTCTAACCACTATTTTAGATGAGGAAGCTACAATTTACGTATTAAAAGTTCCTAAATGGTCTTCTTTATCTTGTTTTGTTGTATTTCTGGTGTAAAAAGGAGATATGTGCCTATAAAAGATGGACTGCATGCACTCCCCAAATCTATTTATTAGTGAAAATAGATTGTATTGCATTAGTTTATTGTTATCTTTGTAATTTGAAGGTAGGTAAAGTTACGGGCATATGATAAAACTGCGCGTGGCCTCGGTGCTCATTTCCGTCACGCTGGTCTGTGTCGCGCAGTGTCGGGCGTAGCGACACTACTAAAAAAAAAAAAATTTAGTAGCGCCGCCACGTAGCGAAGCTACTTTTTTAGTAGCTGTAGCGGTTGCGCCACTCTTTTTTAGAAAGAGCGGCATAAACGGTAGCGACGCTACATTTTTAGGTAGGGCTAGTCACTACTCGCTAATCGCTACTCAGGGTGGACCTTTGGGGTGGACCAACTACGTACGTACGTGATGAAAACGCGAATGAAACGTGTAGGCTACAGTTCAGTGGGCTGAGCCGCGGCCCGTCACGCTTAGTCAGTGGTGAATCTGCGACTGGAGGTGTGGCTGGCTGGCTGGCTGCCGTGGATATTCCTGCTCACGGCTCACGAAGCCTAGGCTTGCAAACTGGTAAAAACTGGGTGAGTCAACCACCACAGCAGAGGGAGGACGTGGAACGTAACAATATGCTATAACAGAGTTATGTCTTTTCAGTACTTATTGTTCACAAGTAGCGGCAGTGCACTACATTTAGAAATGAGTAGCTGTAGCGGTCGTGCACTACATTTAGAAATGAGTAGCTGTAGCGGTCGTGCCACTACAATTTGACTGAAGTAGTGGCAGCGGTGGTGGCACTACTCTTAGCAGGTATATAGTGCGCACAACACTGGTTTCGCGTATATAACCCACAACTTCTCTTTCGCAGTGTATTTGGGCTTTTTATATCAATTCTCACTCACCGCTTTTTTTTTTTTTTATCCTTTGCTATTATGCCTCTCCATGTCGATCTACTCTACCGTAATTAAAAGAAAACGAGATTATGGGTGCTTTTTTTTGTGTGTGTATTTCGTTGGGGATATACCCCAAGGGAGGAAGGCGGTGGCTTGTCATCTTCAAAAAAATAGTGATTAGCTTATCTGTTTATAGTGAGGCCTGTTATATTGTATTTGAGAGAAGGATATATACACCTTAATTATTTTATGCACTTAAATAACCTACATCTAACTACCACACTCCACCGTCCACACACTGACTGAAGAGCCGCCGTTTCACTGTTTCACTTTCCCTGGCTCAGAAATACGAAATAAATCGGTGCAACTTTCTTTCTCGATGGAGCAGAAAGTAAGTAAAGTTGGGGACATACACTTAAGCTGCACGTTACCTCAGTGCTCATACCAGTCACATCGGCCCTTAATTGGACCTATGGTGGGAATGACAAGCCATTACCAAGGGACACAAGGCAGGCATAACAGCCCCAGTGTGAGAATGAACTGCTGAAAATTACTATAACCAATCTTAACCCAGTAGCAGCGAGGATCATGTTTCTAAATGGTCCCTCCAAGCTATATAAAAAAAAAAAAAAAAAAATCACCCCTCACACAAACCATTTTATAATAATATCAAAGCATTTGTGATCAGATTATGTGTCATCTATTTTGGGTGTGTATATCATATGGCACAAATTTGGCCCGTCGCTGCTACACGGTAAAGCTACAAATTTGGTCCATCACTGCTACTGGGTTAACCATCAATATAACTCTAAATTAACAAAGAAAACAACACTTTATCAACAACTCCATGTATTTTTTCTCTCTCACACACATCAGCAAACGCAAACAAACGAACAAACAGACAAACATATAGTAACAACAGACAAAAAAAAGGACGAAATAAATTAACAGACAGACACAAACACAAACATTATAATTACACTTTAAACTTAACAACTAATGGCATTTATTTTACGAGTGGACGGAGAAAAAAAAGTTATGCCAAACCCGGAAGGCGGTTTCACAAGAGCACTTTTCTCGCACGATCTTTATTTTCCTCTTGTTCTTTTCTTTTCTTATTTTTGGGCTTTTTGTTGCTTTTTTGTTTCGCGCCCTTGAGCTGTCTCCCTTGCTGTAAGAAAAACAATAAAAAGAAGTAGATCGCTTTTCCTAATTATTGTTACTATACTTACTTTCTTTATTGATCTTCCTCTCTTCGATCTTCTATAACAATGCAAATTCCTTTCTTTATTTTACTTTATTTACAAACTTTACCTAATGTTCGGAGTAGTCTATCTTCTTAGAAATGACGACCATCTTTATCTCCAGAATTTACAATCATTTTCCTCAAAATTTACAATCGTCTTCATCCTCAATTTACAATCATCTTCATCCTCAGAATTTACGATCATCTTCATCCCCAGAATTTACGATCATCTTCATCCTCAGAATTTACGATCATCTTCATCCTCAGAATTTACAATCATCTTCATCCTCAGAATTTACGATCATCTTCATCCTCAGAATTTTCAGTCATCTATACCTTCAAAATTTACGATCATCTCTATCCTCAGAATTTACAATCATTTCTATCCTCAGAATTTACAGTCATCTTCAACTCAGAATTTATAATCATCTTCATCCTCAGAATTTATGCCTATAAATACCAGAAACTCGTACCTATCAATGCCAGAAACAATGCTCCTGTGACCTCTGCCTTTACTAAAACAACCACCTAATAAAGTAGAAATGCCCGTAATTACTACAGAAAATGCGCCTCCCACATACCAATGCCCATAAAGGTATAATATTAAAAATGCGACCCACAGCTTAGAGAGAGGAGAATCCAGCACCCTTGTTATGGTTCCCTTATAGAGGTTTCAATGCCATGTTAGGTAAGGATTTATATTATAGAGGTTTTGATACTCTTACTAAAGGGATTCGAGAGAGAGCGAGAGAGAGAGAGAGAGAGAGAGAGAGAGAGAGAGAGAGAGAGAGAGAATAAATAAATAAGTAAATAAATAAATAAATAAATAAATATGAGGAAACACACACAAACACACTATGGGAAAGATTTCAAGTAATAATAATAATAATAATAATAATAATAATAATAATAATAATAATAATAATAACAAATATATCTTTCCCTGTAAAATATAAATGTTGAACACAAATCTAATGCCAAGTACAATACACCAACGTCTATTGTCAAAAAGTAGTAGTAGTAGTAGTAGTAGTAGTAGTAGTTAATGTAATACTAAAACCAAAACTATCATATCACCTACTGTTATTATTTTTGTTAATTCTACCACCATCATATTCATTCTCAAACATACCAGTCAGTTGCATATCAATTCTCTGTTATATTCTTCTTCCTATTTTCTTCTCAGTATATATAAGAGAAAGGTTTGAAATTGATAGCACCATAATTCCAACTTCAAGGGGAATGGGATGAAGAAGGGAAGAAGGGGAAAGAGAGTAGAGAAAAGAGAGGAAGGAAACGGTGATAAAAGGGAGGAGGAAAGGCGGAACAAGAGAAGCATATTGAAGAAAGGGAAGGAGAGCGAGAAAAGATAAGGAGGAAAAGGAGAGGAGGTGAAGAAAAGGGAATGGAGGAGTAGAAGGGAGGGAGAGAGAGGAAGAAGAGAAAAGGAGAAGGGAGGATGGAGGAAAAGGGAGTAGTAGGGGAGAGAGAGCGGAAGAGGAAGGGAAACGAAGAAATGTAGAAAAAGGAATAAAAGATTGGAAGAGAAAAAGAGGATGGGGAAAGGACAATGAGAGGGAAGGGGAAGAGGAAAAGAAGAAAGAGGGAAGGGGGATGGAGGAAGGGAAAGGGGAATGGAGAGAGAAAAGGGAAAGGGAATGTGTATTATTTTGCATTATATAATTTCACACTGAGAATCATAACCCAACCAAAACAAAAATGCCCCTCAAATAAATACCTTTCAGAAAACAGTCACACACACATAATGCAAATAATGCCTCTTGTTTTATGTCAAAATTGTGTACCTGTAATATAAAGTGTATCAAAATTTCTGACAGTGAGCTTATATTATTATCTTGGCTGTGTTTAGTTAAGTACCTCCTTTAGTATTGAGCAGAGTATGTTTTCTTTTTTCGTATCAATGTAATTATTCATCTTTCGCTAACAAATCCTACTTCCATCATATCTTTCCTTGCACTTCATTTCCTTGTCATAATCCCTACCACATTTAACTTTAACTAACAAGTTCGCTTTCTGCTATTCAATTCTCTGTACTTCAAGATAAAAAAAAAGTAAATAAGAAGCAGAGTTGGCAACACTTATAGTTTGTGATAGGAAGCTGAAAATACTTACTCTGTGAAATAAGAAATGTAAAATAACTTAGTTGGTGAGATATGACATACTAAGCTGAGAATCATTAGTCAGTGACATAAATAGTCTACTCAAACATTTAATAAAGAGTCTTGAAGTCTTAGTCTATGAAATATAAAGTCAAGAACATTAGATAAGGAGTCGAAAGTCTTTGGTCACTGAGATAGGAAGTCAAGAACATTAAAGAGGTATCTTGAGCTCTTTGTCAATAAGGAGTTGACGCATTAGATAAGAAGTAAAAAAAAACTTAGTCAGTCAGATACAGTCAAGAACAATGAGATAAGAAGTCAAGAACATTAGATAAGGAGTCAAAAGCTCTTAGTAAATGAGATAAGGAGTCAAGAACATCAGGTAAGGAGTCAAAAGCTCTTAGTAAATGAGATAAGAAGTCAAGAACATCAGGTAAGGAGTCAAAAGCTCTTAGTAAATGAGATAAGAAGTCAAGAACATCAGGTAAGGAGTCAAAAGCTCTTAGTAAATGAGATAAGAAGTCAAGAACATCAGGTAAGGAGTCAAAAGCTCTTAGTAAATGAGATAAGAAGTCAAGAACATTACATAAGGAGTCTTGAACCATAAGTCAGTGAGATAACAAGTCGGAACGCGTAGTCATCAGTGTAACAAGTCTGGAACACATGGTCATCAACACAAGGAGTCGGAAACACTTTGTCAATGAAACAACATGTCAAGAACACAACACAAGGCGTCATATAAGGAGCCAGGAACCTTTAGCCAGTGAGGTCATTTGGTCAGCGAGATATAACACAAGAAGTTGAGGTCATTCAGTCAGTACGATATGAGGTCGGGGAAGTGCGAAAGGTCATAGTACTGAGGTTTCGTGGGGTCGATCTTATTCGCTCCATAACACAAGAAATCGAGGTCATTTAGTCACCGAGATACGAGGTCAAAGAAGTGGTATCAAAGAGGAGGTTGAGGTCATTTAGTCAGTAAGATAGGAGGTCGAGGAGGTGCGAGAGGACGTGGTGCCAAAATAGAGGGTTGGCGGCGTGGGGTCAATCTGCTTGGTGGCGCGTTTCTTATGCCACATGTAGCTCCACGCCATAAGCATCACCAGCTGGGCCGCCAGGAACAGCGCGCCGGCCACCACCACGCCCGTGAAGGAGGAGCAAGTGCCCTGCGCCGCCATCAACACTTCACTCTCCTCGTCTTGTCGTTGCTGAGCCGTAAACTCAAATTTGTCGGTGATGCGGACGGACTGTGCCACCAGGATGTCTGCCTCCTCCATCACCTGGGGATGTAAGGACGGGGGTTAGGGTCTGTTGGGGAAGATTAAAATATTGGGATAACATGAAAGCAAGATTAACCCAGTAGCAGCGATGGGCCAAATTTGTGGCTTTACCGAGAACCACTGACGGGCCATATTTTTGCCATGATATAAACCCCCAAAATAGATGATGCAAAATTGATCACAAATGCGTTGATATATATTACGAAATGGTTTGCAAGAGTGATGATTTTTTCTCATTTTTCTCGCTTAGAGGGGCCTTTAAGAAACATGATCCCCACAGCTACCGGGTTAAGGGGATATAATAAGAAATAAATAAACTATCTGGCTAACTATTCAACAAATCAATGAAAAAAACACTAAACAAACTAAATGTTGAAAATGCATACATAAAGAAAAACAGCAAAGAAAGAGGAATATAAGAATAAATAAATAAATAAACCAGTAGTCTTTTATGTTTCCTCCTACACTCTTTGCCCTTGAGCTATCTACTGTAAAAAAATAAATAAATAAATAAAATAATAAGCTTATAATATCTAATACACCAATAAATGGGCAAACATCTATCAGTCAATCAGTGCAATAGAAAAGCACCATCAATCAATCAATCAGTCTGTCAATCAATCAATCAGTGAATCAGTCAGTCAGTCAGTCAACATAATTCTAAAACAAGTCCCCCACCTCTCTCTTCTTCCTTCCCAATGAGTTTTCAGAGCGAGCGAGTCCATCAAAGCCTGACACTGAGCACTGGGCGGGTTCACATCTGGGCAGGCAGGGGGTGACCAGCGCGCGGAACTGCACCACCTCGGACGAAGGGAACTTGAAGGCCTGGAAGGGGGCGTGAAGGACCGTTGTGTTGTCCACCTGTGAAGGGAAGGAAGGGATGAGTTTTAGTGATGGTTTGGGATGGGATGGGAAGGTAAGGAAAAGGATGGAAAGGGAAAGGAAAGAAAGGGAAAGAAAGGGATGGGATGGGAGGAAGAGGAAAAGGAAAGAAAGAGAAGGAAAGGGATGGGAAGGGAAGACAAGGGAAAGGAAGGGAAGAGAAGGCAAAAGCAAGGGAAGGAAAGTAAAGTAAAAAGGAGGAAAAGGAAAGGGAAAGAAAGAAAGGGAAAGACAGGGAGGAAAAGGAAGGGAAAGAAAAGGAAGGAGAGGAAAAGAAAAGAAAAGGAAGGAAGGGAAAGACAAGGAAGGAATGGAAGGGAAAGACAAAGAAGGAAGGGAAAGAAAAGGAAGGAAAAGAAGAGGAGAAAAGGAAGGAAAGGAAAAGAAGAGAAGAAAAAGAAGGAAAGGTAAAGGAAGGAAAGGAAAGGAAGGGAAAGACAAGGAGGAAAAGGAAGGAAAAGAAAAGAGAAGAAAAGGAAGGAAAGGAAAAGAAGAGAAGGAAAGGAAAAGGAAGGAAAGGAAAAGAAAAAGAAAAATACAAAATCCTTGCCAAATGTTGGTGTGTGAGCTCCGAAATGTCCGAGAGCATGACCCTAAGACTTACCTTGATCACTTGTTGCATGATGGTGGTGTCGGTGGGGCAGCCAGAGTGGTCGATAAGGATGATCTCGGAGTTGTCGCGTCCATCCATCGCCACAATCTCCCGCACGAAGATCTCATAGGGAGAGTTCACGTCCGTGATCTCGAAGCGCAGAGCAAGGTTCTCGCCCACCTGGAGATTTGATATGGGTTTGTTACTTGATTTTCCTTTTAGTTTGTTTGATATCTTTCTAGCTTAATTTTGTTTTTTTATATTCAGTGGTCATTGTTTTAATTTCTGTATTTCTCTTATTTTCTATTTCATTCCTCTATATCTCTATTCCCTCAAATTATTGGTGTTTCTCTTTTCATTCTTCTCTCTCTCTATTTTCTTTTTCCTTTTCCTTTTCTTTATCACTTATCCTTCATTCACCTAACTTTTGATCTTTCTCCCATTCCTCCAATCACAAAAGATCTCCCTAAACTAATAATTCCTTTTTCTTTCCTTGCCCTTTCCATATGCTTGCTGTACACATATTTCTCTCTCTCTCCCTTTCTTGTTAACTCACACACACTCCTCTCTCTTGCTGTCCTTTTTATACATATACTTTACACATGCTCTATTTCTATCCCTGTCTTTATTCTATGTCTACCTTATTTTTTTCTCTCCCTCACCTGTGCCGAGACTATGTCCTCCCCAAGGGTGTTCGTCACGCGCATCACCACGTTCGGGGAGTCCACCACCGTATGCGCCTCCTCGTAGAAGTCTGTTGTGTCAATGGCACTCTTCACCTCGAGGCCGTGCAGCAGCGAGTTGGTGACCGTCGTGTTCTTGATGTCGTAGGTGCAGTGCAGGGCCAGGCCAACGTCCGCAGAGGTCACTATCATGTCGTGGTGCTGAGGAGAGAGAAGAGACTATGAGTGTGAGGTTGAGGTTATGTGAAGGGGATTGACCCAGTAGCAGCGACGGGCCAAATTTGTGGCTTTACCATGTAGCAGCGACGGGCCAAATTTGTGGCTTTACCATGTAGCAGCGACGGGCCAAATTTGTGCCATGATATAAACTCCCCAAAATAGATGATACATAATCTAATCACAAATGCTTTTATATATATTATGAAATGGTTTGTGTGAGTGATGATTTTTTCTCATTTTTCTCGTTTGGAGGGACCATTAAGAAGCATGATCCCCACTGCTACCAGGTTAAGGGAGAAATAGAGGATATGTGAAGGATATATGTAAGGGATTTGTATGTAAAGGGAAAAATAGAAGATGTGTAAGAGAAAGGAGGATGGGACAAGAAGAGATGGAGGATAAAAAAGAGGATGGTAGCTAGGAAGAGAGACAGAGAGGTTGACTAAAGTAAGCGGAGGAGGACGACAAAGAAAAGAAGTCCACTTTTTCACACTTCTAAACTACTCCACAAGAACTCAAAGCCATGAATGTGAGGAGGAAAAAAAAAAAAACAAAAAAAAAAAAGGAGGAGGAGGAGGATGCAGAAAAGATGTCTATTTTGCAACACTTCAATCCTATTCCACTTCTACAAAAAGCTAAGAATTTGAGACAAGATAAAAAGAGGATAAGAGGAGGAGCAGGAGATGGAAGATGATGATGAGGAGGAGGAAGAAGAAAAAATCCCCTTACTAAGACATCTACCATCAACTACCACTACTGTTTAAAGCTAAGAGTAGGTGGAGTAGTAGTAGTAGTAGTTATAGTAGTAGTAGTAGTAGTAGTAGGAGGAGGAGGAGGAGGAGGAAGAAATAAAATCCTCTTACTAACAAATCTATTCACAACTACTACTACTACTACTTCTACTTCTACTATTACTACTACTACTTCTACTACAACTACAACTACAACTACTACTACTACTACATACAACCAACCTAATCTAACCCTCACCTGAATCACGATGTTGGAGGCAAAGGTGGCCGGTCCCTTCTGCGTCACATCACACCGCACATCATTGTAGGGCAGGGTGATGCTGAAGTCGGTGCTGCTCTCCACATCGACGCGGCAGGAGTTGGGTCTGTCCTTGGCGTACACCTTGCCGTCGAAGAGAGTTGAGGTCGAGATTCTGGCCAGCATCTCAGTACCTCTGCATTCAACGGAGACCTGAGCGAGAAGGAGGAGGATGAGATGGTGTTATTGGGTGAAGGGGATGAGATGGTTGTGTGTATGTCAAGGGATGAGATGGTTTTAAATATGTTAAGGGATGAGATGGTTGTATGTGAGTATGGGGGAGTGAGTGAGTGAGGTTGTGATGAAGGGTAGTAGAAGGGAAGAGAAGTACTATAGAAGGGTAGAGGAGAAAAAAATAGTAATAAAAACAAGGAGTAAAAGAAAGAGAAGAGAAAGAAATGGAATGTTGAGAAAGTGCGAAGAGGGAAAGAGCAAGAATAAGAGAAAGAAAAGAGAAATAAAAGAAAAAAGATAGAAAAAAGAGAAGAGAGGAAGAAACGAAAGAGAAGTTGAGAAAATGTGAAGAGAAAAGAGAATGAAAAAAAAGAAAGAAAAGAGGCTGAGAAAATGAGACTCCAAACAGAAAACAAAGAAGATGAGAAATAAAGGAAAACAAAACAAACAGAAAAAGAAGCAAGAAACAAGACAAAAAAAAAAAAAGAAAACCAAAAAGATGAAGAGAAAGAAACGAAAGGCTGAGAAAATGCAAGGAGGAAAAAAGCAAGAAAAAGAAGAGAAAAAGAACAGAGAAACAAAAGTAAAAGATAACAAAAAAGAGAAGCGAGGAAGAACAAGAAGACGAGAAGAAAACAAGAGAAACGAGATCAAAGAATTTAAAAACGAAAAAAAAAACAAAAAAAAAAAACGCTGTAATAGGTAACTCCAGGTCGCCCGAAGAGAAAAAGAATAGAGAAACAAAAGAAAAAGATAACAAAAAAAAGAGAAGAGAGGAAGAACAAGAAGACGAGAAGAAAACAAGAGAAACGAGATCAAAGAATTTAAAAACGAAAAAACCCCCCCCGCTATAATAGGTCACTCCAGGTCACCCGAAGAGAAAAAGAATAGAGAAACAAAAGAAAAAGATAACAAAAAAAAGAGAAGAGAGGAAGAACAAGAACACAAGAAGAAAACAAGAGAAACGAGATCAAAGAATTTAAAAACGAAAAAAAAAAAAAAAAACCCCGCTGTAATAGGTCACTCCAGGTCACCCGAAGAGAAAAAGAATAGAGAAACAAAAGAAAAAGATAACAAAAAAAAGAGAAGAGAGGAAGAACAAGAAGACGAGAAGAAAACAAGAGAAACGAGATCAAAGAATTTAAAAACGAAAAAAAAAACCCCGCTATAATAGGTCACTCCAGGTCATCCGAAGAGAAAAAGAATAGAGAAACAAAAGAAAAAGATAACAAAAAGGAGAAGCGAGGAAGAACAAGAACACAAGAAGAAAACAAGAGAAACGAGATCAAAGAATTTAAAAACGAGAAAAAAAAAACCGCTAGGTCATTCCAGGTCACCCGTCCGCCCACCTGATAACACGCCTGCATCTCGTAAGTAGTGGCGTTGCTAATCTCGAGGTAGGGTTCCTGGATGTGCGCGAGGGTGGCCGAGGAGTGGTGGGACAGCCGGCAGATCTGATCACCCGCGGACATGAAGTCAAAGGAGTAGCACGTGAAGTCAGATTTCATGCACCTGAGGGAGAAAAAGGAGAAAAAAAGAGGTGAATTAGTTGGTTTTGTGTTAGTTTTTCCGGTTTTTCGGCGTTTTTTTTTTGGGGGGGACCTGTTTTTTTTTTTTTTTTCGGTTTGGATAAAATTAAAAGAAAGAAAAGAGGGAAAAAAAGGGAGTTTGTTATTGAATTGCAGTTTTTTCTTGGTTTCGATAAAATTATAAGAAAGAAAAGAGCGGATAAAAGGGACTATTTGTTATTGAACTGAGCTTTTTACTTTGGTTTGGAGAAAATAAGAGAAAGGAAAGAGGGAAAAAATGGGACTGTTTGTTGTTGAATTGATTTTTTTTCCTTTGGCTTGGTGAAAATAAGAGAAAGAAAAGAGGGGAAAAGAGGGGCTCAGTTTGTTTTTGAAGTTGTTGTTTTTCTTTGTATTTTCTTGGAGACTCAGTTGTTTTAGAAGTGTTTGTTTTTCTTTTCTTATTTGATTTTTTTTTCTTATTTTGGTGCTTCGTTTACCGCTTCGTTTCCAGTCGTTCATATCATTATCAAAGGAGAAAGACAGAAGAAAGAAAAGACACACAAAAAAGGGAAGAAAAACGATAGCCAGTTTTTATCTGACTGCATGACGTTTTCGGTTATTTTATTCTGATGATTCGTTAACTGTCTCATTATCAACTGGTTATCTTATCAAAGGAGAAAAAATAAAAGAAAGAGAAGAGAAACGAAGGAGGAATTTACAGAATCAGCCTGTTTTTGCACTTTTTTTTTTATTATGATGATTTCTTTGCTTATTTTTAATTGGTGATATTGTGAAAGAAGAAAAATAAGAGAAACGAATGAGGAATTAAGAGAATCAGCTTGTTCTTGCACTGTTTTTTTTCTTATTATGATGTTTTCTTCGTTTATTTTTAATTGGTGATATTGTGAAAGAAGAAAAATAAGAAAAACGAAGGAGGAATTAACAGAATCAGCTTGTTTTGTACTATTTTTTTCTTATTATGATGTTTTCTTCGTTTATTTTTAATTGGTGATATTGTGAAAGAAGAAAAATAAGAGAAACGAAGGAGGAATTAAGAGAATCAGCCTGTTTTGTACTATTTTTTTCTTATTATGATGTTTTCTTCGTTTATTTTTAATTGGTGATATTGTGAAAGAAGAAAAATAAGAGAAACGAAGGAGGAATTAACAGAATCAGCCTGTTTTTGCACTTTTTTTTCTTATTGTTATGTTTTCTTCGTTTCTTTTTAATTGGTGATATTGCGAAAATAAACACAAAAGAAAGAAAAGAAAGAAAAGAGAATAAGCTTGTTTTTGAAGTGTCTGTTTCTCCTATTTTATGCTCCCTTCTCCTTTATTGTTTACTTGCAACAATAAACTATCAATCAATCAATCAATGCTTTCGTTTTTATTTTTATTTGGTTCCTCATCTATTGTTTCGTCTTCATTTGGTTACATAATGGTTACCTCTAGTTTGCTTTGGACGCTCATACTGACACTGCGTTGGGCTATAAAACTCACCCCCAAACATCCCAACGCTCTCTCCAGGTTAGGTTAGGTTAGGTTAGGTTAAGGGGATATTACACTGGGCAAATTTTCCGTGGATCTTCAGTTAAACCACGATTTCCGCTAGCGTGGTTTTCATGTGTTTCTTGTTATTGCTGCTGCTGATGATGATGAGTAATACCGTCGTCCTTCAGCGAAATCTACCGTAGCTTTGGAAGATCGTGGACACGTCAGAAAACCACGGAAATATAAGAACCACGCCAGCGGAAATCGTGGTTTGACTGAAGATCCACGGAAAATTTGCCCAGTGTACGGTAATAGGGTCGTATTATCAGACAATTCGGCGCCCAAGAACACATATTTGACAAGGCTTTCGTAGAAGTTGTGGGCATTTCCAGGAGTAGTTGTATGACCCTGGTGTGTAGTTTGACCCTTCTTCTGTAACATGAACCTGAAGAGACGCTCATTAGAACCCGACTGACCCCCCAAGAACACATATTTGACAAGGCTTTCGTAGTTGTGGGCATTTCCAGGAGTAGTTGTATGACCCTGGTGGTAGTTTGACCCTTCTTCTGTAACATAACCCTGAAGAGACACTCATTAGAACCCGACTGACCCCCTCTTTGACCTTTAGAAATAGCTGATGTGAGAAGCGAAAGTGTCTAACATTACCAACCATAGCCCTTAATTTAGTCTCTCACCTCTCCCTGCACTCTTCTGTGGTTTGGAGGTCTCGGTACACGGCGTCCACGGTCTTCAGGATTCGGCCGGGCATTCTGGTGAACTCACACATCTTCTGCGGCTTCGGCACGCACGCGACTTCGGCATACACGGCTCCGGGGGCCATCTTGAGGAGCTGCTTGCGTCCTGCCATGTTACGGTTGACCTTTGACAGCAGACAGGAGCCGGTAGTGTAGTTGTAGGAGATGGATCTGAGGAGAGGAAAGGAAAATGGTGTTGGTTGGTTTGAGTTTCGTATTCGCTTTCGGCTCTGGCAATGAACATTTTAAAAGGACATCCATCTTCTTTTTCTGTTTTTCTATCATTAATTTTACAGGTATGCCACGATTCTCTCTCCTAACTTCTACATTTCTACTTTCTGCGTTCTTTCTAAGTACCTCACACAACCTACCTGCAGCTAAATCCTTCTCCCTCCTCTTCAATCTTCTTCTTTTCTTCTTTATTTCGCCTCTCTTTCTTGAGCTGTCCGTCTATAAAGTACCAACCCCACAACTCTCTCTTTCGTGACTTCAACACTTCTACTTTCTACGTTATTTTTAGTACCTCACCCTGCAGCTAAATCCTTCTCCCTCTTCTTCGTTCTTCTTCATTTCTTTACTTTTGTCTCTTTTTCTTAAGCTGTCCATCTAGTATCAACCCCACGACTCTCTCTTTCCTGACTTCTACATTTCTACTTTCTACGTTCTTTTTAGTACCACTTAGAACCCACCTGCAGCTAACTCCTTCTCCCTCTTCTTCATTTCTTTACTTTTGTCTCTTTTTCTTAAGCTGTCCATCTAGTATCAACCCCACGACTCTCTCTTTCCTGACTTCTACATTTCTACTTTCTACGTTCTTTTTAGTACCACTTAGAACCCACCTGCAGCTAAATCCTTCTCCCTCTTCTTCGTTCTTCTTCATTTCTTCTTTACTTTTGTCTCTTTTTCTTAAGTTGTCCATCTAGTATCAACCCCACGACTGTCTCACTCCCGACTTCTACATTTCTAATTCTAAATTCAGCTAAATTGTTATTCATCTTCTTCGTTATTCTCCTTTTCTCCTTTACTTTGTCTCTTTTTCTTTAGCTGTCACTAGTATCAACCCCACGACTGTCTCTCTCTCCAGACTTCTACATTTCTACTTCTACACTCAGCTAAATAGTTCTCCCCTTTCATTCTTCTCCCTTTCTTCTTCCCTTTACCTCCTCCTCTTCGGCTGTCCATCTACTACTAGCTCTACACATAAGAACATGACATACATTTCTACCTAAAGTGTTCTCCTTCGTCTTTGTTCTTTTCTTCTTTACACTGAACATTTCTACATTTCTACTTCCACATTCTCGTATAGACTCGAACACAACCTACCTGAAGCTAAAATTTCTCCCTCTTCTTCGTCCATCTTCTTCACGCTGTTTCCTCTTTATCAGTTCTACACATATAATCATGATTCGCTGTCTCTCCCAACATCCACATTCTCTCACAGTTCCAAACACAACCCACCTGCAGCTAAATATTCTCCCTCTTCTTCGTCCATCTTCACTCTGTTTCTTCATTATCAGCTCTACACATATATATAATCATGGTTCACTGTCTCTCCCAACCTCCACATTCTCTCACAGTCTCACACACAACCCACCTGCAGCTAAATTCTTCCTCCACGAGACACATCTGCACACACTCGCTCCTGGAGGCCGCCATGCGTGGGTCGGTGTCCTCGCTGAAGGTAGAGTCGAGGGCGAGGTCCGGCACGCTCTCGTAAGCCCATGGAGAGGGACATTTCGGCTCTCCGGCGGGCACGCAAACCTTCTGGGCATAGAGCGTGAAAACCGGGAATTGGGACACAGCGAGCAGGTCTGTGGAGGGAGAAGACGAAGGTTAGTGTTGATGTGATTGCGCTGAAAGACTTGGACAATAAACCGCGAATCTGAATCAAACAACAACAAACAGAGAAATGAGAAAGCAAGTAGAAAAATGTGAAAGAAGAAGAAATGTTAAATGAAATATGAGCACAGCAAATGTAGAGAATATATGATGAATGTGAAAGAAAAAGAAATGTTAGATGAAATATGAGCACAGCAAACGTAGAGAATATATGAATGTGAAAGAAAAAGAAATGTTAGATGAAATATGGGCACAAGAAATGTAGAGAATATAACAAAAAATGTGAAAGAAAAAGAAATGTTAGATGAAATATGAGCACAGCAAATGTAGAGAATATATGAATGTGAAAGAAAAAGAAATGTTAGATGAAATATGGGCACAAGAAATGTAGAGAATATAACAAAAAATGTGAAAAAAAAGAAATGTTAGATGAAATATGAGCACAGCAAATGAAGAGAATATATATAAAAAAAAAGTGAGAACGAAAGAAACTCTGAAAATGAAACACGTGAACAACACAAATCGAGAAATACGAAAATGAAAGAAAATGAAAAGAGAAAAAAATATTGGAAACGAAATATGATGCATCTTCTAAAAGTCCCGCTAGGCGAATGCAACCCCCTCCCCCCCCTCCCTCCTCCACAAGCTCGGGGCAGGAAAGCAACAGAATCCGCCGGTTGACCAGGCAGGCAAAAAAACTGGGTCGCTGGTTCTTCTTCGACTGACCCGCCCAGAGAAGGCCACGTCAGGCAGTCTGGTAAAGGTTAACACAACTATACAACAGCCATCTCTTGCTTAAACTCAGCCACTTCCACTGCGACCCCCATGTCTTAAAACCTATACCACAGTGACTAAAACCAACCTTCACTGCCACCACTAACCCGCCTAAGCTCCCTTTTCTGTCGCCATAAAGAACATAATCCCTAAAATCATTGGTAGCCACCCCATCAAGTATAGCTAACCCGCCCGCCGACCGACCGACATACCAGAAAGCAAGACAAACAAGACAGACAAATAAGAAAGATAAAAAACAGGAGATAATAAACAGAGAAGATGAAGACAAGAGCTAAAGAGATACAGACAGAAGAGGAGATAAGACAAATAAAAACAGAGAAGATAAAGACAGAGAGACAGGCGGACAGACACGACAGACAAGAAAATGACAAGTAAGACAGACAGACAAAGAGGAAAGATAAACAGACAAAAAGACATAAAGAAAGATGGACATTAAACAGACAGACAGACCAGTGAATATTTGTACAATCTTCTTCCTTTTCTTTTTCCTTCCTCTTCCTCTTCCTTCTTTCGCTCCCATTCTCCTCTTTTTTTCTATCTTTTCTCTCTTCTTTCTCCTTCTCATCTCACTCTTATTAATCTTCCTTCCAATCTCCTTCCTTCTCTTCCTTCTCTTGTCCCGTTTTCTCCTTTTCTCTTCTCTTTCATTCCCATCTTTTTTCTCGTCCCTCTTCCTCCATTCTCATCTCACTCACTCTCCTTATTCTTCCTTCTTCCTTCTTCACCCCCTTCTTCTCCTCCTCTCTCATCCCTTTTACTTTTCTTCTCTTCTCGTTCCTCTACCATCCTTATCTCACTCTCTTTCCATACCCTTCTTCCTCATTATCTGCCTCCTTCTCCCCCTCTTCCTCCTTTCCCATCTTCTCTTCCTCCTCCTCCTTATCTCTCAAGCTAACTGTGAAGATTTGTACATTACCTTAAACCACGAAAAAGCTTAAATCACAATGAACCAACACGCTATCTGCTACCTCCTCCTCCTCCCTCCTCCTCCTCCTCCTCCTCCTCCTCCTCCTCCTCCTCCTCTCCTCCGGCCATCAGCATCTCCCGTTCTTCCCTGCTAACCTGCCCCATCGCGTAGGAGAATATACCTCCGACCTACTTCTTGCCTTCTCCCCCTCCTCCTCCTCCTCCTCCTCCTCCTCCTCCTCCTCCTCTTCTTGCACCTGCTCCCTACTTGTGCATTCGTCCCCTTCTCCTTTTTCTTCTCTTCCAACCCAATTTATTTTTTCTCTTTCTTCCGTCTTATTTTTTCTCTTTCATCTTTTTTTCCCTGGTTTTAATTTTCTTCTACTCCTTCCTTTTGTTTCCGTTTTCTTCTTGTTTATCCTTCTTTATTCGTTTACTTAACTCTCGTGTTTTTTGTTTATTTTTGTTTCTTGTTTCCTAATTTTTCTTTCCTTCTCCTCTTCCCTTTCACTCCTTAAGGAAGCGAAATAAGGAGTACTTTTACCTTAGACTTAACGTATCTTTAGACTTTTTATCTGCCTTTATGAATGACTCCGTGAAGAGGTTTAACAGGCAAGATATTGAAAACAGAGCAGGGTAGGACACGCAATAAGGGGTTTAAGTAAGTTTATAAAGGTTTTGGTATTAGGAGTGCAGGGAAGGAAACGTAGTAAGGGGTTTAAGTAAGTTTATAAATCTTTTAGTATTAGGAGTGCAGGGAAGAACACGTAGTAAGGGGTTTAAGTAAGTTTATAAAGGTTTTAGTATTAGGAGAGCAGGGAAGAACACGTAGCAAGGGGTTGACGGTAGTTTCTGAGTGAATGAACATCAGCTAGAATTGAATCATGAACGAGAGCAGTGGACGAGTGGAAATTACTTGGGCATTATATAGTTAGTGTTGGTGCTTCTACAGACATTTTGAAGAGAGGTTTACATATATTGATGGATAGAGAGGGTTAAAAGATAGATGTTAGGAGTAAAGAGTGCACTGAGTAAGGTGACTGGTATCTTGCAGACTCCATATGTTCTTTTTCTTTTTTTTGTTCTGCTTCTTCCTCTGTTCCCCCTTCTCTTCCCTTGTCTCCAATATGTTTGTTTTTTCCTTCTTGTTCCTCTTCGTCTTCGTCTTTATCATTTTGTGCTTTTTCTTCTTTTTCTTTTTCTTCTTTTTTTTTCTTCTTCTACTTCTTTCTCTTTCCTTGTCTCCAATATGTTTTTTTTTTCTTGTTCCTCTTCGTACTCGTCTTTATCATTTTGTGCTTTTTCTTCTTTTTCTTTTTCTTCTTCGTCTTCTTCTTCTTCCTCTTTCCTTGTCTCCAATAAGTTTTTTTCCTTCTTGCTCCTCTTCCTCTTCGTCTTCATTTTGTGCTTCTTCTTCTTCTTCTTCTTCTGTTCCTTCTTTCTTTTCTTTATTTCCACTACATTTTTATTGACTTATCTGGTTTTTTTTCTTACTTTTCTTTATCTTATTGTTCCCGCTCATCTCCTCCTTCCTCTTCTCCTCCTTCCTCTTCTCATTCATATACAATCCACTGCTCTCCCAACTCCTTCTCCTTGTTCCCTGTTTCTCCTACCCTTCCATTCCTTCCCCCCCCTCCTCCTCCTCCAGCTCCACCTCCTCCTCCTCCTCCCAGACACAGCCGGCACACCGTTACTTCGTCGCCCCGCCCCTTCCTCCCCCCTCCCCCCTCTACCCAATGTTGCTGCCCCTGGACCGAGTGACCGCAATCCTGAGACCATTACATCGCCTTCATCCCCCCGTTGGGCACTCCCTCACACCCTTCTCCTCCGCCTCACCTCTTGCCTCTCCCTGACCGCCCTCCTCCTCCTTCTTCTCCTCTTCTGACACTCCTCTTCCCCTCTTTCTTTTATCATCTCCTCCTCCTCCTCCTCTTCTTCTGACACTCCTCTTCCTCTTTCTCATCTCCTTCTGTCTCTCTCCGTCTCCCTTTCTTTCTTTCTTTCATCATCTCCTCCTCATCTCCATCTCATTTCACCTCATCTCCTTTTCCTAACAGTTCTATTTCACTCATCTCTACTCCCTTACACTTCTCCTCCTCCTCCTCCTACTCCTACTCCTCCTCCTCCTCCTCCTCCTCCTCCTCCTCCTCTTCCTGACAATCCTCCTTTTTCACTCACTCATCTCCCCTCCCTGAAACTCTTCCTCTTCCTCTTCTCTTCTTCTCCTCCTCCTCCTTCACTCATCTCCTTTCCTTTACCTTATTTCTATCTTTCTATTTCTGTCTTTTTTTTCTTCTTCCTTTTTCTTTTATTTCCTTTTCTTTATCCTCTCTCTCTCTCTCTCTCTCTCTCTCTCTCTCTCTCTCTCTCTCTCTCTCTCTCTCTCTCTCTCTCTCTCTCTCTCTCTCTCTCTCTCTCTCTCTCTCTCTCTCTCTCTCTCTCTTTACCTACTTATTCATTACTTAAATTCCTCTCTTTCCTTATCTCTTTATCTATTTTGCTTTCTTTGTTCCTCCTCCTCCTCCTCCTCCTCCTCCTCCTCCTCCTCCTCCTCCTCCACCTCTTTAATGCTCATCTTCCTTCCAAGTCAAGACATCCACCTTTGTTTGCTCCACCACCTCCTCCTCCTCCTCCTCCTCCTCCTCCTCCTCCTCCTTCAACTGGGTACAGGAAGGTTAAGGTTAAGTTTTCTTGGTCAGTTCTGAGTCACTTCCGGAAAAGGAGGAGGAGGAGGAGGAGGAGGAGGTTAGCATCTACCTTACAACATTCCTAGAGAGATCAAAGTACTCTCTCTCTCTCTCTCTCTCTCTCTCTCTCTCTCTCTCTCTCTCTCTCTCTCTCTCTCTCTCTCTCTCTCTCTCTCTCTCTCTCTCTCTCTCTCTCTCTCTCAAACCAGGAAATCCCGAGTCACCATATCCACTAACGACTGAATGAACACACACACACACACACACACACACACACACACACACACACACACACACACACACACACACACGTGCCACACCTGCGTCAGTGTTTACATAGTGAGGGATCATTTACCTTACGTACACACGCACACACGTACTTACACACACACACACACACACACACACACACACACACACACACACACACACAAACACACAGTACTGATACGTATTTAGGACGATATTTTAGAGAGAGATCTTAGGCTGGACACCTTTATGGCAAAATCATGTACTCGTGACCAAAGATCTCTCTCTCTCTCTCTCTCTCTCTCTCTCTCTCTCTCTCTCTCTCTCTCTCTCTCTCTATCTCTCTCTCTCTCTCTCTCTCTCTCTCTCTCTCTCTCTCTATCTATATCAGTTCAATCATCTGGTTCTTTTGATATAAATTATAGGAAAAAACGGAAAAGCAAGAGTAGAAGAGGAAGAGGAAGAGGAAGAAAGGAGGAGGAGGAGGAGGAGGAGGAGGAGGAGATGAAAAATGACAGGAAGAAAGTTGTAAAAAGAGGTAGGAATTAGCGTGAGAGAGAGAGAGAGAGGACGACAGGCAGATGGAAAACAACCAAAAAAAGACACAACCCCCCCTCCCCCCCCTCTCTTTCTCTCTCTCTCTCTCTCTGACCTAAT
The DNA here is from genome assembly GCF_024679095.1 of Eriocheir sinensis. Taxonomy (NCBI): domain Eukaryota; kingdom Metazoa; phylum Arthropoda; class Malacostraca; order Decapoda; family Varunidae; genus Eriocheir; species Eriocheir sinensis. The sequence goes on from NC_066530.1 coordinate 13,797,089, forward strand.
CTACGTAACGGGCCGCCACCACCACCGCCGCCGCCGCCGCTGGTCATCGAGGAGGTCACAGGGTGCTTAAGAGGAGGAGGAGGAATAGTATATGAAGTTGTATGTCACCCTGTTACTCTCTCTCTCTCTCTCTCTCTCTCTCTCTCTCTCTCTCTCTCTCTCTCTCTCTCTCTCTCTCTCTCTCTCTCTCTCTCTCTCTCTCTCTCTCTCTCTCTCTCTTCTTTTTGTCTTCTCTTTCAATTTCTCTCTCCAGTTCTCCTTCTCTCTAATTATCTCCCTTCAACCCTCCATTTCCTCTTACTCTCCTCCTCCTCCTCCTCCTCCTCCTCCTCCTCCTCTTCTTCTTCCTCCTCTGAACATGTAACACCATCACGTTCTTCTCCTTCTTGTCACACGCATACTTAATCTCTCTCTCTCTCTCTCTCTCTCTCTCTCTCTCTCTCTCTCTCTCTCTCTCTCTCTCTCTCTCTCTCTCTCTCTCTCTCTCTCTCTCTCTCTCAAAATATGGCTTTCTGGACATCTAACGTAACGGCACCTTCATTTTTGGTCAGCAAGACACCGTGAAATGGAAGAAAATTATAATAGTCTTGCATAAAAAAATAGAGAAGAAAGAATGAAAGAGAAATATGTGAAGGTACGGCCGATTTTTCTTTTCCTCGCTTCCAAAGATGTGAATTATTACGACTCAAGAGACAAAAAAAAGGAAAATAGCAACGGTAGGTTTTAAATGGGTTCTCGTCTTCACTAAATTTAACATGCTTTACTTTTAATTCCTTTTTTGGGGAGATCTGTTTTTTTTTCATATTATTACCAACGCAAAAAAAATATCCAATGGCAGCTTTTGAACACTTTTTCGTCTTCATAAATTCCATATTCTTCACTTCCAATCCCCTTATTATGAGTGTTTTTTTTTCCATATTATTACCAACTCAAAAAAATATCCAATGGCAGCTTTTGAACACTTTTTTGTCTTCATAAATTCCATATTCTTCACTTCCAATCCCCTTATTATGAGTGTTTTTTTTCCATATCATTGCCAACACATACACACAAAAAAAATCTAATGGCAGCCTTTGAACCGTTTTTCGTCTTTATAAATTCCATATTCTTCACTTCCAATCCCCTTATTATGAGTGTTTTTTTTCCATATTATTACCAACTCAAAAAAATATCCAATGGCAGCTTTTGAACACTTTTTCGTCTTCATAAATTCCATATTCTTCACTTCCAATCCCCTTATTATGAGTTTTTTTTTCCATATCATTGCCAACACACACACACACACACACAAAAAAAAATCCAATGGCAGCTTTTGAACCGTTTTTCGTCTTTATAAATTCCATATCTTCACTTCCAATCTCTTTCTTATTGGTCTGTTTTTCTCAATATTATTACCAACTAAAAAAAAAAATCTAACGGCAGGTTTTGAACAATTTTTTGCCCCCCAAAATTCCACGAACTTCACTTCCAATTTCGATTTTCTTTGCCTGTCAGCTTCATATTATTATTATTACTATTATTACAGAAACAAATATTAATGCTAAGATGTAACCATTATATTAACCCGTAAATTCGTAAAAGCCGTTGAAAAACACACAAACTAACAACATTTAAACAGTTTTGCCTTTAGTAAATTAAACATACTTCACTTCCAATACCTTTTTTTATGAGTGTTTTTTTCTATATTATTACCAACTAAAAAAAGAAATCTAACGGCAGCTTTTCAACCGTTTTTCTTCTTCATAAATACCAGATACTTCACTTTAAATTCCCTTTCTTTATGGGTCTATTTTTCTCCATATTATTACCAATTAAAAAAATAATAAAATCGAACGGCAGCTTTTGAACCGTTTTTCGTCTTCATAAATTCCACATACTTGACTTTAAATTCCCTTTTTATATGAGTCTGTCTTTCTTCATATCAATACCAACTTAAAAAAAAGAAGAAGAATACAACGGTAGATTTTCAACCGTTTTTCGTCTTCATAAATTCCACATACTTGACTTTAAATTCCCTTTTTATACGAGTCTGTCTTTCTTCATATCAATACCAACTTAAAAAAAAAAAAAGAAGAATACAACGGTAGATTTTCAACCGTTTTTCGTCTTCATAAATTCCACATACTTGACTTAAATTCCCTTTTTATATGGGTCTTCTTTCTCTATATCATTACTAACTTCATAATAAAAAAAAATCAAGGAAAATACGTACAACGGTAGCTTTTGAACAGTTTTTCGTTTTCATAAATTCCACATACTTGGCTTTTCATCCCTCTTCTTAGGACCTGTTTCTTCCTCTATCTCTTTATCTATTTTTGCTTTCTTTGTTCCTCCTCCTCCTCCTCCTCCTCCTTTCCCTCACAAAAAAATGGTAGCTTCAATCTGTCTTGTCTTCACAAATCTCACATCCTTCCCTTCCAGTCCTTTTTTTTGTGGAATTGTTATCGGCATATCAATACCAACACACACACACACAAAAAAAAGAAAACGGTAGCTTCAAACTGTCTCTTCCGTCTCCACAAATTCCACATTCTCCGCTTCCAATTCCTCTTTTTATTGCCTTTCAGCGCCATACTATTTCTCCATTCTTTGACTTTTTGTTTTTAGTTCAAGATCACAACCCTTTTCTCCTTTCCTCCTTTCCCTCCACTTCTCAATGTCTTCCTTTTTGTTTTTAGTTCAAGATCACAACACTTTTCTCCTTTCCTCCTTTCTCTCCACTTTTTAATGTCTTCCCTTTTCCTCCTCCTCCTCCCTCATGTCCTTCTTCCATTCCACGACTTCATATTACTAACAAAAAGATAATATTACTTACGATGCGGCCATTAACCCGTAAAGTCGTAAGAGCCGTTGGATAAATAAGTATCAACGACCTTTAATTAGTCCCCACATACTTCACTTTCAATCCTTTTTTATGGGCCTGTTCTCTCTATATTATTACCAGCCCCTCCCCTTAAACAATCCGACGGTAGCTTCTTAACAGTTTCCCGTCTTAATAAAATCCGCATTCTTCGTTTCCACTATACCTTGTTATCTCCCTGTTTGCGCCGTGCTATTACTAACGGAGAAATAAATATCCAAGAAGTAGCCATTAACACGTAGGAGTGGTTCTTAGGGGCCTTGTAGGGAACGGTAACTGGCTAACTGACTGGTATTGATGCAACTGATCTTAAGGAAATGGCCAAGGAAGGGAGGGCTTGTAATATAAGGAAGGGGGAGCTTGTAAAAGAAGGAAAAGCTTGTAATATGAGGTAGGTATAAAATCTGCTTTAAGTTAGGAATTGATCTTAAGGAAATGGCCAAGGAAGGGAGGGCTTGTAATATAAGGAAGGGGGAGCTTGTAAAAGAAGGAAAAGCTTGTAATAGGAGGTAGGTATAACTTGTAAAATCTGCTTTAAGTTAGGAATTGATCTTAAGGAAATGGCCAAGGAAGGGAGGGCTTGTAATATAAGGAAGGGGGAGCTTGTAAAAGAAGGAAAAGCTTGTAATAGGAGGGAGGTATAACTTGTAAAATCTGCTTTAAGTTAGGAATTGATCTTAAGGGAATGGCCAAGGAAAGGAGAGCTTGTAATATTGGGAAAGGAGAGTTTGAAATAAGAAGGGAGAACTTGTAAAATGTGCTAACCTCAGATAGAGAGACAGAGATAGACAGAGGCCTACATACATACATACAGAGAGAGACCCATTTCCACGCACAGTTACAAAAAGACAATGACATAATCTATATATAATGAGACAATTAAACATACATAATGGAACCTACGATGTGTCATAGGAGTCCTACATTCCCAAAGGCCTCGTCACTAAGTACTTTGTCTCGTCAGGAAGGTAAAAAGGGAGAAAATGAAAGGTTAGAGAAGGGAGAAAATATGCAAAAATTATTGGTTAGGGGCAGAGAAAAAAATTAAGGATGGAAAGGAGTTTGAGAATTTTCACAAAGATACGGTTCGGTACTCTTCCAGTTTTTACCACCTCCTCCTCCTCCTCCTCCTCCTCTTCTTCTTCTTCTTCTCCTCTTCCTCTTCCTCCTCTTCGGCTGACACAATCCAATTTTACTTATCATTTTATTTTATTTTATCCAATAAGTACAACATCATATTCCTCCTCCTCCTCCTCCTCCTCCTCCTCCTCCTTCTCTTCTTTTATTCTTGTTTTTGTTCTTCTTGTCATTCTTCATATTCTTTCTCTTCTTCTTCTTCTTTTTCTTCTTCTTCTACTTTTTCTTCTTCTTTCAAAACATCATTTACGAGTCACTTAACACATTACTCTTTCTCCTCCTCCTCCTCCTCCTCCTCCTCCTCCTCCTCCTCCACCTCCTCTATATCGAGTACTAGTTCTTGCTTTTATTGAACGAACGGGATAAAATCTGAGTATAGGTTCCCACGGTCACAAGGAAGAGGAGGAGGAGGAGGAGGAGGAGGAGGAGGTGATGCTAATAATTTTTTTCTCTCTAATTAAACCACAAAATAACAAAACAAGAGAGAGAGAGAGAGAGAGAGAGAGAGAGAGAGAGAGAGAGAATATGAGAAGGTGAAGAACAGGTCATTTGAGGTGAGAATTAGGTCAATCTGAAGAGGAGGAGGAGGAGGAGGAGGAAGAAGAAAACAAGGAGGCATCTTATTCTTCCTGTACTAAATCATCTCCACCAACACAATGCTTCCTCCTCCTCCTCCTCCTCCTCCTCCATTACATCTTCAGCGATACAGTGTCAATCATGATAATGGTGAGAGCTAGGCGTGGGTGATCTCTCTCTCTCTCTCTCTCTCTCTCTCTCTCTCTCTCTCTCTCTCTCTCTCTCTCTCTCTCTCTCTCTCTCTCTCTCTCTCTCTCTCTCTCTCTCTCTCTCTCTCTCTCTCTCCTATATGCTATAGAGAGAGAGAACTGTCTTAATAGGTCTCTCTCTCTCTCTCTCTCTCTCTCTCTCTCTCTCTCTCTCTCTCTCTCTCTCTCTCTCTCTCTCTCTCTCTCTCTCTCTCTCTCTCTCTCTCTCTCTCTCTCTCTCTCTCTCTCTCTCAATTACACTTTATCATTAACCTGTGGGATTCTGTTGTCGCAGGTATGACCTCCTTTTCCTCCTCCTCCTCCTCCTCCTCCTCCTCCTCCTCCTCTCTCTCTCTCTCTCTCTCTCTCTCTCTCTCTCTCTCTCTCTCTCTCTCTCTCTCTCTCTCTCTCTCTCTCTCTCTCTCTCTCTCTCTCTCTCTCTCTCAACATATTTTGACACATTTTATTACCGAGAGAGAGAAAAAGAAAATTGATAACGGATTTTTTTTTCCTTTCCTTTTTTTGTGCATTTTTGAAGTTGTTGCTCACCCACCCACTCCTCCTCCTCTTCTTCCTCTTCCTCCTCCTCCTCCTCCTCCTCTTCAGGGTCAGGAAACACGCTGATTCTATGGCAATTTCTCGTTACTTCCGCCAACATAGGGAGAAAGAAAGGAGTTTGAAAGGGAGAGAAGGAAGGAAGGAAGAAGGGAGAGAAGGATGAAGGAGAGAGGAAGGGATGAAGGATGGAGAGGATGGTGGGAAAGAAAGTATTGGGAGAGAAGGAATAAGAGGAGTTAGGGGAAAAAGGAAGAGAGGAGAGAGGAAAGAAAAGGAGAGGAAGAGAGAGAAGGAGAAATGAAAGAAAGGGAAGAAAAGAAGGAAGAGGATGAAGGAGGAGGAGGAAAATAAGAAGGGAGAGAGAAAGAAACGAAGTAAAGTAATGAAAGGAAAAATGAAAAGATGGAAAAATGAAGGACGAGGAAAAGAGAAAGGAAAAAGAGAAAAGGAGGGAGGAATAAAGTAAATAGGGGGGAGAGAGAGAGAGAGAGAGACCTTATTTGGATTATATGACCCCTTACCTC
>NC_066530.1:13807931-13817931 GCF_024679095.1 Eriocheir sinensis
AGTAGAGGTAGTAATAGTAGTAGTAGTAGTACCAGTTATAGTAGTTGTTTTCTCTTAAAATAATTATTTTTCCCTAATTTACTATACTATTTGTTTCTCTTCCTCCTTCTTCTCCTCCTCCTTCTCTTCCTCTTCATTTACTCTCCTTGTTAAGTGAACCAAGCAAACAGGTGGATAAGGAGAGTGAAGAGGAGGAGGAGGAGGAGGAGGAGGAGGAGTGACTTAACCCAACACGGAAATAAACTCTCTTCTGCCATTCATACCGCTCACGCTTCTCTCTCTCTCTCTCTCTCTCTCTCTCTCTCTCTCTCTCTCTCTCTCTCTCTCTGTTAGGTATGTGTAGTTATTTTGATTGATTTAGAGAGAGAGAGAGAGAGAGGAGTATAATTGATATGGGAGGAATGTAATTTGTAGGGAACGAGGAAGGGAGGGAGGGGGAAGAAGAAGAAGAGGAGGACCAGGAATAAGGAAGAAAGAAAAAAAATAATTAAGGAAGGAAAAGAATGAGATAATATATGAAAAGTAAGGAGGAAATGAGAAGGGAAAGGCAAATAAAAAGAGAAAGGAAAAATATGGAATTGGAAAGAAGGAAAAAGCAAGATATAATGAATGTAGGAAAAGGGAATGGAAGACAGGAAAATAAATGGAAGAAAATGAGAGGGAAAGAATGCAAAGGAAAAGGAAAGGAAAGAAAGGAAAAGAACAGGAAGGGAAGGAGAAGAACGGAAGAGTAAACAAAGAAAAATAAGAGGAAGGAAACGAAATGAAATAAAAAGAAATGGAAAAAAAAAGATAGGCAAGTAAAAAAAATAGAAAGAAAGGAAAGAAACAGGAAGAGAAAGGGGAGGAAGGGGATTGGAATGAGGAAGGGAGGGGCAGATTATGAATGAAAGGAATAAATGAAAGGCGTGAAGGGAGGGAAGGGGAGTCAGGGGAGGGAAGGGAAGTTAGGGGAGGGAAGGGAAGAGGAAAGGGAAGGGAGGGGTCAGAGGTCAGATTTCATGGGTTTGTGTTAGCCGCATGAGGTCACACACACATACACACACACACACACACACACACACACACACCATGACAGAGATCAACTAAACAACACTACTACTACTACGACTACTACTACTACTACGACCACTACTACTACTACTACTACTACTATTATAATGCTCGGAAATTTCAACACGACAGTAGATAGCGATCAGCCGCTTTTCCTATTTTAATACATGGAAATTTCAACGCGATAGTAAGTAGTGATCAGACCCTTCCCCTTCTCTCTCTCTCTCTCTCTCTCTCTCTCTCTCTCTCTCTCTCTCTCTCTCTCTCTCTCTCTCTCTCTCTCTCTCTCTCATAATGCCTCCAGTTGCTCCTCGGGCCAAAAATATGCTTTGCTGGGGGCGAGAAGATCTAGGTCAGGAGGAAGAAGAGGAAGAGGAAGAGGAGGAGGAGCAGGAAGAGAGTGTGTCCTTTACCTGGGGCATATCCGTTTTGAGGTGCAAATATAACAACGTCCTCCTCTTCCTCCTGTTATTTTTTTTCTAGCTCTCAGTGGCTTGAAAATGACAGGGTGATCGCGAGTATTACTATAATGGTGTGTGTGTGTGTGTGTGTGTGTGTGTGTGTGTGTGTGTGTGTGTGTGTGTGTGTGTGTGTGTGTGTGTGTGTGTGTGTGTGTGTGTGTGTGTGTGTGTGTGTGTGTGTGTGTGTGTGTGTGTGTGTGTGTGTGTGACAGAAAGACAGACAGGGAGACAGAAGCAAAAATTAAAACATCAACAATAAGACAGGCAGACAGACAGATTGACAGACACATAATGGAGAGAGCAACACACACACACACACACACACACACACACACACACACACACACACACACACACACACACACAGAATGAAACTAATATGTTAAAAAAAGAAAAAAAAAGATGAAAAAATAGGCAAAAAAACATGACCTCCAGAGAGTGAGTTCAGGCAGGTGTTTTATTATCGTTTTTTGCTTTTTTTTTAAGTTTGTATCAAATTTCACGAACTAAATAACTCTTCTTTTTGTTCTTCATATTGTACGTTGACCTGTTATCTCTCTCTCTCTCTCTCTCTCTCTCTCTCTCTCTCTCTCTCTCTCTCTCTCTCTCTCTCTCTCTCTCTCTCTCTCTCTCTCTCTCTAAATTTTCCTCCCTATCATGCTTTTTAATTTATTCTTTTCATTATTGTCATTTTTCTTTTTTTCTTTTTTACTCTTTCTTTATTTTTCTATTTTACTTGTATTGTTTCTTCTTGATATTATTCTCATTTATTTAATATCTGATCCTCTTTCCATTCCCTCCTCCTCCTCCTCCTCCTCCTCCTCCTCTTCTTGCTCTTCCTTTACTTCCTTGTTTTTTTACGTTCGTTTGAAAAAAAATAAACACGCATCACTAGACATCCAAAAAAAAACATTTATGGTCACACAAACACACACCCACACACACACACACACACACACACACACACACACACACACACACGGATCTCAAATAACTGTGGCTTAACCAGGTGTATGTGTGTGTGTGTGTGTGTGTGTGTGTGTGTGTGTGTGTGTGTGTGTGTGACTAAATCATATTTTTACGCTCTCTCTCTCTCTCTCTCTCTCTCTCTCTCTCTCTCTCTCTCTCTCTCTCTCTCTCTCTCTCTCTCTCTCTCTCTCTCTCTCTCTCTCTCTCTCTCTCTCTTATTCCTTGGTGCAAAATCATGTCTGTGACTTCGCGTTTCCTCCTCTCTTACTTCCTTTCTTCCTTCCTCCGTTTCTGCTCCTCCTCCTCCTCGTCCTCCTCCTCCTCCTCCTCCTCCTCTTCCTACACCTTCTCTTCCTTCTGTCATTTCCTTTTCCTTGACAACTTTTTTATTTAGTTTCGCATTTCTTATTTTTATTCTTCCTCCTGTACATCCTCCTCCTCCCTTTCTTCCTCTTCCTCCTGCTCCAGTTTTCTACCTCCTGTTTCCCGCCTCCATTTCCACCTCCTTCACCTCCTCTTCCTCTCTGTGACCTCGAGGAAACAGAAGGAGGAGGAGGAGGAGGCTGGTACATCGTGGTACACTAAGTTATGTGCGTTTTCTTGAGGCGCGAAAGACGTATACACACACACACACACACACACACACACACACACACACAGGGTAATTATACGTAAAAACGGGACTTATTGCTGATGAATTAAGAGGAAGAGGAAGAGGAGGAGGAGGAGGAGGAGGAAAGGTGACTCAACAAGGTGTGGCTACTATGTCTCTCTCTCTCTCTCTCTCTCTCTCTCTCTCTCTCTCTCTCTCTCTCTCTCTCTCTCTCTCTCTCTCTCTCTCTCTCTCTCTCTCTCTCTCTCTCTCTCTCTCTCTCTCTCTCTCTCTCTCTCTCTCTCTCTCTCTCTCTCTCTCGCCGGATGTCACCAATAAGGATCGTCCGCACCTCCGTTGACAATACACCATTTTTACGGCCTTACTAATCAGCCCTCACAACGGGACGTGTTTACTGTTTCAATTCTCCGGTTGGGAAGTAACGCTTATGTAAATACGTGAGGCTAAGGACGAGAGAGAGGAAGGGAGAAAAGAATTTATGGAAGGGTTGAGAGGAAGAAAGATTAGGCTTGTGTCTCTCTCCTTAGAATGAATGGGGGGGGGGGAGTTATTTTATTTATTTATTATTTTTTTACAGGAAAGGAGGCAGCTCAAGGGCACCACCAACGAAAAAAGAAAGTGTAGAAAAAAAGCCCGCTAGTCGCTTCTCCTAAAAAAAAGATGAAAGTAAAGAGTGGCGGAAAGAGAGGTCAGTTTCGGGTGGACAGGTGTTTTGATACTCTCCTCTTGACCTTTAGCTGTTGCCAGAAAGTTTACGAAAAGATGCCTTACTTTCATAAACAGCAACACGTCTTACGAATGTGTCAAAGGTCTGTATTCTCAAACACTTCGGAGCTCACACACCCACGTTTGCCGAGGCTTACGGAAAGGCTGTGGATACCGAAGCATTCCCATAGGTAGTTTTATGAGACTAACGATAGTTTTGACAAGGCTTCCGCATCATGAATGTGAAGAAAAAAACACTTATGAGAACCTGACTAATCTCTTTTGTGGCGTTTGGAAATGTTTTGTGTGAGTAGAAAGCATGTTGTATCTCTACTGAGGAAGGCAAGTGATGAGAATGGAAGTACAGATTAGAAGGTAGAGGAGAGAGATTGTAGAAGAATACATGATAGACAATCACAACAATCAACGGAGGAGTATGTAGGAAGAGAAGTAAAGAGAAGGAAGCACAAGACAGAGGGAAGAAAGGAAGACCGACAAAGAGGTAGATGGATTGTGTAAACTGTAAAGACATGACAGACAAAAACATCAATGAACAAAGGAAAATAATGGAAGAAAGAGAAGTAATAAGGAGGAAAGTGTAGGATAAAGGAATATATGAGAGAAACAGAAGAGGTGGATGGATAGGGTAAAGGAAGAAATGAAAGCCAAAAAAATCAAAGAACAAATATAAAACAGGCAAGACTGGAGGAGACACAGACACAACAGATATAACAATGATGAAACTATTGATAATAAGAACAGGAACAAGAACAGCAATGCCAACAACACACTCACGAAGTCACCCCCGCAACACCCACCAACACCAACACATTCCAACGTACCTGAAACATAAAATAACGAACACACATTAGAAAAAAAAAATGTACCCCAAAAAAGTGAAGTAAAAGAAAATCAAAAAATGCGAAATGAGGTCAAAATCATTCAGTACAAAAAATAGTTGAACTGATTCGAGAAATTAGTGGATTGAAAATAGCTGGAAAATAATACAAAAAAAGGGGGGGAACTAAACCAGTGAAGTTAAATGAAGTTGAAGGCAATTAAAACAAAACAAAAAAAAAAAATAGTAAAAATAATTCGAGAACTTAGTGAATTTAAAATAGAAATAATATTAAATTGATAAGCAAAATAGATCACAAAAGTTATATTAAATGGTAAAATTGAATCAGACACAATAAATATAAACACAAAAAGCAATTAAAACTAAAAATAGTAAGAGTAATGCCAGAACTTAATGAATTTAAAATAAAAGTAATATTAAATTGTAAAGTTAGATATATCCCAAAGTTATATTTAAACAACAAAAGTGAATTGATTACAAGCCAAAAATACCTTAAACAAATACAAAAGTTAATTAATTGAAGACAAAAGAAAGATTATAATTACACAGGAGTTCAATCAAGGACATGTAAGATCATAATAAGACACATATACAATTTTCTTGATAAAAAGGCGATTACATGAAAATTGATCTATAACAATAAATAAATCACACAACTAAAAGATAAAAGAAACAAGAAGTGAAGTGAAATTAATTAAACTCTCTCTCTCTCTCTCTCTCTCTCTCTCTCTCTCTCTCTCTCTCTCTCTCTCTCTCTCTCTCTCTCTCTCTCTCTCTCTCTCTCTCTCTCTCGTCAATAAAAAGAAAAATAATATAATTCTTCACTTTATTTATTTACTTCGCTCTCCTAAATCATTCTCTTCTCTATGATTTGCTTCTTATAACCTCCTCCTCCTCCTCCTTCTCTTTTTCCACTTCCTCCTCCTTCTCTCCCTCTTAACCACTCTTCACACTACTCCCACACTCTCCTATTCAAACACTCTCCTCCTCCGCCTCTTTCTCCTCCTCCTCCTCCTCTTCTTCCTCCTCCTCTTCCTCCTCCTCTTCCTTCTCCTTTTTCAGCCTAAATAAGTGGTTGAGGACGGGCCAGGAAAAGGGCTGGCAGAGAGAGAGAGAGAGAGAGAGAGAGAGAGAGAGAGAGAGAGAGAGAGAGAGAGAGAGAGAGAGAGGAAAAGGAATGCAAGTCAAGACAATAAAAAGACATTGACTCATTAATTTCTCTCTCTCTCTCTCTCTCTCTCTCTCTCTCTCTCTCTCTCTCTCTCTCTCTCTCTCTCTCTCTCTCTCTCTCTCTCTCTCTCTCTCTCTCTCTCCTTGCTTTAACGGGACTCATCTGACCTGATGCCCGCGGGTATCTCTCTCTCTCTCTCTCTCTCTCTCTCTCTCTCTCTCTCTCTCTCTCTCTCTCTCTCTCTCTCTCTCTCTCTCTCTCTCTCTCTCTCTCTCTCTCTCTCTCTCTCTCTCTCTCTCTCTCTACTATTTTTATCTATCTATCTTCCCATCTATCTACATCTATCTATTTATCTACATCTATCTATCTATCTACATCTATCTACCTATATCTATCTATCTACCTATCTATCCACTTATCTATCAGTCATTCAATATTTCCTGTTAGAAGCAATTAAATCCTAAACATTCATCGGCTATTGACAGTTCCTTCAACCCTCCGACGCTAACTCTTAACAGGATCAGGTAACGCCATCAGACAGCGGATCTGAGCCCCATAAATTGCATACTAATTTATTCAGATCCGTTTTCCTTCCTATAATGCATGCGTGTGCTGATGTTGTTGATGTGACGAGGAGGAATACCGAGTGACTGAGAGGGGTGTTTATTAAGGTTCTTGTGTGTGTATATAGATGGCAGCTCTGGTTTTACTTATGTTTCTTCTTTTTACTCTTTACTTTTAAGTGATTGAACTCCATGCTGAAGGATACAAATAGGAAAGGTGCTTCATTACTACTGTTACTATTGCTACTGCTTCTACTGCTATTGCCTCATCTTCCTAACCATCATCCATAACTATCACTTCCATATCATCTCCTCCTCCTCCTCCTCCTCCTCCTCCACCTACACAATGACACACCTAAAGAATAAAACTGTCAAAGAGGTCAACATCCTTCCTTCTCCTCTCCTCCTCCTCCTCTTCTTCCTTCTCCTCGCCCAGGTGAGGAAGATGATGCAACGTTACCTTGATGACGTCATGAGGACGTTTATACACACACACACACACACACACACACACACACACACACACACACACATCATCATCATCATCAAAATTCTTTCTCATCGACACACAAGAGAAGGAAGAGGAGGAGGAGGAGCAGGAGGAGATAATAAGTGTTCCATGAATTACCTTTTGTAAATTACTTGAAAAAAAGGACAAAGATACTAAAACTAAGATAAAAGGCAAAGACCTCATTATTACTATCATTATTATTATCATGATTAGTATTACGATTGAGATCCGCGAGTTGCGACTTCCTACTTCCTCTCCTCTCCCTCCTTCTCCTCCTCTCCTCTTCCTTTCCTTCCTCCTTCTTTCTGCAAGTCACAAGATTAGGAAATTCCCACCCACGCGACATTCTAAAACTCTCTCTCTCTCTCTCTCTCTCTCTCTCTCTCTCTCTCTCTCTCTCTCTCTCTCTCTCTCTCTCTCTCTCTCTCTCTCTCTCTCTCTCTCTCTCTGTCCTGTGGGAGTGGGTTAATGCCCCCGAAGCTAGGAGTCCGCTACGCCCTGACTCACCCATCACCCTATCTGGTAACACTGGTAAGGATGAGCTCAGAACACACCTATGAATACAGAAGAGGATGGGTATGATGGGTATGGGTATGGGTGGGGAGATGCATGGATATGTATGTATATGTATTTAGACGAGATGTTGAGGGGTAGTTTTGTGATCTGTTCCTTTTCTCAAATTGTCTAACTATCTCTGGGAGGGAGGTTTGCTTTTTTTTTTTTTTTTGTGTGTGTGTGTTTGTTTGTTGTTGCTGATGTTACACTAAACTGATCTAACTGATATCTCTCTTTTTCAATATTTTTTAACGTTATTACACACAAGTTATCTAAGATCTATTTTTTACGCTTTTTTATATTCAAATGATCTAATATCTCTACTTTATTTTTTTACTTTTTACATAAATTATCTAACATTTTTTATTTATATTTTTTACGTTTCTTTTTTTTTTAGCTGAAATGATTTGGCTTACACCTTCGTTTTTTCTATATTTTTACGGTACATTTTTACGCTTGGATTAAAAAAAAAACTACCGTCTCTTTTTTCTTAGCTTTCATACTTAAAATAAAAACTCATATCCTCGTTTCTTTCTCTTTTTTTTTCATGTATTATAAAAGTTTTAACATATTTTTTTTTCACGCATTCAACAGAAACTTCTCCTTTTTCTCGTTTTCTTGGCGCTTACAATACAAAACTAACATTCCACATCATCAGCAGGTGCTATTGCAAAAAAATCATTCGTATGTACAGGTAGTTAAGAGATAGAAATGTGGTTAACTTCAAACATCATCATCATCATCATCTTCAGTCATTACTAGGGAACGGTAGAACAAAGACCTTTCCTAACATCCTCCATCTCTCTCTCTCTCTCTCTCTCTCTCTCTCTCTCTCTCTCTCTCTCTCTCTCTCTCTCTCTCTCTCTCTCTCTCTCTCTCTCTCTCTCTCTCTGTTCCGGCAAATACTCTAATTCTAAACATTATTAAACAGATGTAGCTCATTGGTTACCGTTACTGGGTCGGTATACACACACACACACACACACACACACACACACGCACGTACACACTTCCCCAGCAGGTGTTTTAGTGGATTACAAGAGGGTGTATACAGGTGTTGGGGAAGGGATGGCTCAAGTGGCCGGCTATACACACAACGTAACCTCTACCGTTGTGTGGGAGCCGAGGATGAGCCAGGCTTTGATGTGTTGATGTTTTTTTGCACCACTAAAGACGAACTGGTTTGTGGTCTGTTCACGCGGGATTGAACGTGTTTCCTCTAGCGTTCCTCTTGGCTGTTGTTGAATGGACTACTAAAAAAAAAATAAGTGTCTCGCATCATCTCCCAAGGAAGGTTCTGTGAGTCGAGAATGTGAAGTAAAACGTATCTAAGGAATATCAGGCTATATCTAAGGCATTACAAGGCTATAAGGGCAGTATTTTTAAACACTCCGGCGCCCCAGCACACGTATTTGACAAGGCTTTCGTAGGAGTTTCGGGCATTTCCGGGGGTAGTTTATTGACCCTATTGGTAGTTTGACCCTTCCTCTGTGGCATGAACCTACAAAAAACACTCAAAAGAACCCGACTGATCTCATTTTTGGCCTTTGGAAGTAGTTGATGTGAGAGGCGGAACTGTCTAAGAATACCAACCTAAGATCCCAGTCAGCTATAGTTCTAACATCTAGCCAGCTACCTAATTCCATCTCTCTCTTGTCGATATTGATAAGTTGAAAGCAAAAGTCAACACTCGCTTGTCGACTCATATGTTTGCAGCTATATAAGGAGTTTGGTTTGTGGCTTCCTTAACACACGAAATCTAACTCTCTCTTGTGGCCTTGTGAATAGCAAAGAGCAGGAAGGTTTGACGCAAAAAAAAAAAAAAGAAATTAGAACCTTCGCTGGAGCAGGATGGAGTACACTAACAACAGAAAGAGGAATAGAGATGAAATTAGAACCTTCGCTGGAGCAGGATGGAGTACACTAACAACAGAAAGAAAGAGGAATAAAGATGAAATTAGAACCTTCGCTGGAGCAGGATGGAGTACACTAACAACAGAAAGAAAGAGGAATAGAGGTGAAATTAGAACCTTCGCTGGAGCAGGATGGAGTACACTAACAACAGAAAGAAAGAGGAATAGAGATGAAATTAGAACCTTCGCTGGAGCAGGATGGAGTACACTAACAACAGACAGAAAGAGGAATAGAGATGAAATTAGAACCTTCGCTGGAGCAGGATGGAGTACACTAACAACAGACAGAAAGAGGAATAAAGATGAAATTAGAACCTTAATAGAGATGAAATTAGAACCTTCGCTGGAGCAGGATGGAGTACACTAACAACAGACAGAAAGAGGAATAGAGATGAAATTAGAACCTTCGCTGGAGCAGGATGGAGTACTCTAACAACAGAAAGAGGAATAAAGATGAAATTAGAACCTTCGCTGGAGCAGGATGGAGTACACTAACAACAGAAAGAGGAATAGAGATGAAATTAGAACCTTCGCTGGAGCAGGATGGAGTACTCTAACAACAGACAGAAAGAGGAACAGAGATGAAATTACAACCTTCGCTGGAGCAGGATGGAGTACACTAACAAC
>NC_066530.1:13822931-13947931 GCF_024679095.1 Eriocheir sinensis
CATATTTTTCTTTTTGTTTTTCATTTGTTATTTTGTCGACTGTCTTTTTATATGCTAAGAAATTTTTATCACCATTATTTTTTTCTCCTTCTCGTGAAGTAATATTCAAGAGACACACGTATCTATATAAATCTAGGTCTGTTTGTCTTCCTCCTCTCTTTATTTTCTCCTTTTATCTTATTTTCCCTTCCTATCTTATCACATCTATCTCTCTCTCTCACCTCCGTTTTTATGTTAATTCTAATGATAAAGAGAAATGCTGATAACTATTACTATCTCTCCGTCTCAATATCATCTTTTTTCTCTCGTTTCCTGCCTATCTATCTCTTTATCGCTTTGTTTTCTCTTTTTTTCCTCTTTTCCCTTCCTATCTTATCACATCTATATCTCTCACCTTCGTTTCCATGATAATACTACTGATAAAGACTACTGTTGGGAACTATTGCTATCTCATTCCGTCTCCATATCATTTTTCTCCTGTTTCCTGCCTATCTATCTCTTTCTCGCTTCCGTGTTTCCCTCTCACTTCTAAAGATAAAGATTTTGCTACTACACCGATCCATTGCGAATATGTACCGCTACGTCTCCCATCTGTCTTCCTGTCTTCTTTTACTTTCTTTCATTCTCTTGTTTTCAGTCAATCTCTTACTCGCTTCCGTCTCTCAATCCGTCAGTTTCCAAGATAAAGATTTCAGGTCTTAAGCGGTGTCTCTGTCTCACTCTATCTTCCTGTCTTACTATTTCCTTCTCTCTATCTTTCTCTTTCTTTTTTCTTCATTCTGGCTGTATCTTTCTCGCTTGTCTTTCTTCCTGTTCTAAAAAGGGGAAGGAAGATAATATTGTGCTCTCTCTCTCTCTCTCTCTCTCTCTCTCTCTCTCTCTCTCTCTCTCTCTCTCTCTCTCTCTCTCTCTCTCTCTCTCTCTCTCTCTCTTCTGGTATAATTGCGTTTTCATGTTTTTTTATTGCTTTTAACTCTGTCATTAATTAGGTTTCCCATTTATTCTCTTCGTTATCTTCTCTCTCTCTCTCTCTCTCTCTCTCTCTCTCTCTCTCTCTCTCTCTCTCTCTCTCTCTCTCTCTCTCTCTCTCTCTCTCTCTCTCTCTCTCTCTCTCTCTCTCTCTCTATTGCTTTTAACTCTATCATTAATTAGGTTTCCCATTTATTCTCTTCTCTCTCTCTCTCTCTCTCTCTCTCTCTCTCTCTCTCTCTCTCTCTCTCTCTCTCTCTCTCTCTCTCTCTCTCTCTCTCTCTCTCTCTCTCTCTCTCTCTCTCTCTCTCTCTCTCTCTGTGTGCGTGTTTGAGCTCAGGAAAGGGAAGGTGTGTATCGCTGTCTGCTCTTGCTTTCAGTGTTTGCCTAGCTTGTCACAGTCATGCACACACTCACACTCACACACACACACACACACACACACACACACACACACACACACACACACACACACACACACACACACACGTGGTAAAAGTTGCAGTTCTTTTTTTTTTTTTTTTTTGCATGTCTCGTACGGAATGAATGCACAATGAGAGAAAGAATTTGTTGAGATATTTAACTTACTGTCGACTTAAGAACTTGATTTTTTTTAATGATTTGATGAATGATGATGATGATGAACTACTACTACTACTACTACTACTACTACTACTACTACTACTGCTGCTACTTCTATTACTCCTACAAAAACTATTATTGCTACCTGGAAATTTCAACGCGAGAGTAAGTAGTGATCCTTCTCCCACTCTTTTTTCCCCTCCCATTTCTCTCTCTCTCTCTCTCTCTCTCTCTCTCTCTCTCTCTCTCTCTCTCTCTCTCTCTCTCTCTCTCTCTCTCTCTCTCTCTCTCTCTCTCTCTCTCTCTCTCATCATGCCCTCTTTCTCTCACTCGACAATACACTAACAGTTTATTTTTTATCTCTCCTTTTTTTATCTCCCAGTCCATCCACTCACTCAACTAGCCAGTCACCCACTCTCCCACCAGCTACATAATCCCGTTAACTGGGAGGGGCGGTGGGTGGGTGGGTTCACTGGTCTACATCTGTGCCCTAAGCCTTGCCCTCGTCCTCCTCCTTAACACTCTATTGATAATCTTCCTTTTTCATGTCTTTCTATATCTACTTTGATCCAAGCTTCGCCCTTCTCCTCCTTAACACTCTATTGATAATCTTCCTTTTTCTCGTCTTTATTATCTACTTTGCCCCAAGCTTCGCCCTCCTTCTCCTCCTCCTTAACACTCTATTGATAATCTTCCTTTTTCATGTCTTTTTATATCTACTTTGATCCAAGCTTCGCCCTCCTTCTCCTTAACACTCTATTGATAATCTTCCTTTTTCTCGTCTTTATTATCTACTTTGCCCCAAGCTTCGCCCTCCTCCTCCTCTTCCTCCTCCTTAACACTCTTTTGCTATTCTCCTTCCATTTTCTCACGTCTTTATTATCCTTCGCCCTCCATCTTCTCCTCTTTCTTGCTCTTCACCTTCTGTCTCCTTTCTCACGTCCTTATCTTCTTCACCTCAAAATACAGATAAACGTTTCCCTCCCTCTCCTCCTCTTAATACCTCCTCCTTCCTCTCGTATAATACCTTTCTTTTCTTTTTTTATCCATCAACGATATGGTTCGCCGTACAGCTTGCCATTTTTCGTCTCTCGCTCTTCCCTTTTCTCTCCCTTTTAACGCTATTATCTTTTCCCCGACTCAAAATACAGCTAACCATCTCTCCCTTCCTTTCCTCTCCTTTTCTTTACTTAACAAATTATGGTGTAGAATTACTCGTTTCTCGCTCTTCCCATTTCTTTTTTTTCTTTCTTACGTCTACACTTTCCTTCCCTTAACTTTTAGAAAACGGCATTACTGCTAAATATCCCTCTTTTCTTCTTATCTCAAATATTTTCATACAATCACCGCTTTTCTCCCTTATCTTCTTTTCCCCAGCCCACATGATCCTTTTCCTTTTCTTTCTTTCCCTTCCCAAACTCTGCCTCTGACAATGCCTAGGACTCCCTTTCCTGTCTTTCCTTTTCTCTCCCCCCCCCCCCCATAAACACGTCTTAGAACGCCTTTTCCTTCTTTTCTCCTTTTCCATTCTTCATCCCTCTTCTCGTCCTTATCCCTTCCTCTCACAACCATATCTTAAAACACCTTTCCTCGTCTCTCTTTTCCCCTCAACTTTCTTTTCCCCTCATTCATTCCTCCCCACACAAACACTTCTTTCTACTCATCTCCCTTTATCCCCTATCTCCCCTCTCTTCTTTCCCTTCCTCATCTCTCCTTCCCCCTATCCCTTCCCTCCACTCACACAAACACATGTCAAAAATCCCTCTCCTCTGTTCTCTCCTTACCTGAGTCCTCGCCCGCCGCGGATTTGAAGAGCACACACAGCCCGGTCTCGAAGTTGAGCGCCCTGCAGCGGGGGCTCTCACGGCAGTACTCAATGCACTCGCTGAGCCGCAGAGTGCCAACGCGGGAGTCAATGATCTCCTTGGACGACGAGTAAACGAAGCCGGTGATCAGCTCGAAACTCTCCCCCCCGCTGCAGGGACTCAAAGGGACATCGGCGGTATCGTCTCCCTGTCGTGTGGATGCCCCTGTTTTCCTACGTTTTGGCCGTCCACCCTGTCGCTCCCTTGGTCTCTGGGCTTCTACGGCAGCTACAAGGACCATGAGGGCTAGTGCCAGTTGAAGGAATCGTCTGGGGAGCATTGTGTGAGATAGGGAAGGGGCGTTTTAAGTGACTGAGTGTAGGAGGGAGGGTGTGTGTGTGTGTGACCGCGCGCCTTGACTTCCCGCAGCCGACTGAGCGAGGAAGGAAGGAAGAACCGAAGAAGTCAGCCAGCCAGTCCAGCCTAACCTAACCCAGCCCAGACTCTCCCGCCCCCTTCCTCCTCCTCCTTCTCGCCACTGACACACTTCCACACCTGTTTTTGACGTCATTCTTGCGGGAACTTGCGATCAGATACATCAACCGGCGTCGGCGCGCGCGTGCACACACGCACACACACTCCGTGGCGCAACTGGTTAGAGCGCTGCGCTGCCAGGATTCATGGCCTGTCAGGGCGGCGGTTCGAGCCCGCTCAGGCCGTATTCTTTCCGTTGACTAGGAGTGGTTACTGTCCCCCCTTGAACAAAGGCGATGGGGTATGTGCGGTCCCGGCAGTACCCATAGATCGACGATAAAGAACACTTGCTCATATCGGAAGGGAACCTGCTGGCGATTACGAGTCCAACACGTGATCAGGTCGTGGTGAATTACACACACACACACACACACACACACACACACTTAAGGAGTTAATGTATATATACAAAACACGGAATATTAGACAGATAAGAACAAATAAGTCAAGTAAACACACACACACACACACACACACACACACACACACGTTAAACATTTACACAAGATTACTGCTTTAGTAGGTATTATGAGTATATTTACCTGATTTTTTCCACACACACACACACACACACACATTCCGTGGTCTTGCTGGCGGCTGTCTTTCTGTTAACACACCTCCCAGCTAACCACACACACACACACACACACACACACACACACACACACACAGATGGGTAATGCGGCGTATAACAATGTTGGAATGACAAATATGAGTGTGTGTGTGTGTGTGTGTGTGTGTGTGTGTGTGTGTGAATATGCGGCTGTGTCCTACCAATATCGTCACCTACATAACACACACACACACACACACACACACACGAACGAAAAAAAAAAAGGAAAAAAAAATCCATTGAAAACCACTAGTGGCAAAATGGCTTACGGACAGCACACAAAGGCCTCTCGCATCCCTAGTTCGACCCCGCCATGTCTTATTACGGCCGCGTTGCCTTAAATACCCCATAGGTGGATTTCAGGCCCCTTCAAATGGTATCAGATCCCCTATAACAGGTTTTAAATCCCCTTCACTACAATTTTAAAGATCGCAAGTTTGATTTCTTTTGTCTTGCTGAAATACTGATGGTGACGATGATGAATACTGATGGTGGTGCTATAACTACTACTATTACTACTACTACCACTACAACTACTACTACTACTACTACTACTACTACTTCTACTACTGCTACTACTACAACTACTTCTACTACTACTACTACTGCCTCAAATTCTGTTAATATTACTGAAGCTCAATTGCAAATAATAATAATAATAATAATAATAATAATAATAATAATAATAATAATAATAAATAAATAAACACTAAATAAAAGAACAAAGAGAAGAAGAAAAAGATGAAGAAGAAGAAGAAGAAGAAAAAGATTAGCAACAATGAAGGCATCACTAAAAAAAAAAAAAAAAAAAAGAGGAAAAGAAAAAAAGAAGAGGAGGAGGAAGAGGAAGAAAAAGGAGTAACAGAAACAGGTAAAGATGTAACTAATAGGAATTTCTCATACCTCCCCCCCCCCCCCCTCTCTCTCTCTCTCTCTCTCTCTCTCTCTCTCTCTCTCTCTCTCTCTCTCTCTCTCTCTCTCTCTCTCTCTCTCTCTCTCTCTCTCTCTCTCTCTCTCTCAATTAGCACATACATGCCTCCTTTCCTTCCCGCGGCATCTTCACCCCTCCTCCTCTTCCTCTTCTTCCTCCTCCTCCTCCTCCACGTCCCGTTACTCTCTAGCGTCGCAGAAAACCGGTTTGCTTGGGAGGAGGAGGAGGAGGAGGAGGAGGAGGAGGAGGAGGACAATGACGGCGACGAATACGAAGACTAGGAAGAAGAAGAAAGGTTGAAAAAGAAGAAAAACAACAACAAAAACAAGAAGAAAAAAAGAAGGAAGAAAAAAAATATAAGAATGAAAAAGTGAGAAGAAAAAGAAAAGAAGAAAATGAAGAAGTGAGAACCAGAAAGATGAGAAGGACGCTAATAAAAAGGAAGACGATAATAAACATGGAGGAGGAGGAGGAAGAAGGAGGAGGAGGAGGAAGAAGGAGAAAAGGTAGCCCTGAATATAAGAAAAGAGTGGAAGATGTAACTTTTCCTCTCTCTCTCTCTCTCTCTCTCTCTCTCTCTCTCTCTCTCTCTCTCTCTCTCTCTCTCTCAACAACCACTGACAAGAATGAGGAAGGAACGGTAAACATGAGAACAGGCAGAGGTTTGTATTTCTAAGGTGTTGGCCAGACTTGGTAACATTGACATAGCTTAACATTGCATCCTTCACCAAGAAATAATGAATAAATAGATATACAAATACATAAACAAATAATGACTGTGCGTGTGTGTGTGCGTGTGTGTGTGTGTGTGTGTGTGTGTGTGTGAGAGAGAGAGAGAGAGAGAGAGAGAGAGAGTTACATAGATTTACATAGAAAATCAGACCACACAGACCCCATGGTCCAGACTTGGTGGTCTGTCCTTAAACCTAAGTGATTTTACATTAATCAGAAGACTCCAAAACGTTGCACTTCTACTCTAGTTGATATTAAGTTGAAGGAAGTGACGGTCGAGCTTATTTTTGAAGGAGTCAATCGTGTTACACTGGACCACTGATGATGGAAGCTTATTCCATTCTCGCACTACAACGTTGGTGAAGAAAAATTTTGTGCAGTCTGAATTTACTTGTCTACATCTGAGTTTTACGCCATTGTTCCTCGTGCGCAGACTATCATCGATCATAAACAATGTTGATCTGTCTACATTCGTGAAACCATTAAGTATTTTAAAACATTCGATCAGTTTTCCTCGGAGGCGACATTTCTCAAGAGAGAACATGTTAAGGGTAGAAAGCCTTTCTTCGTAGGATTTGTTGCGCAAGGAAGGGATCATTTTCGTTGCCCGACGCTGAACACCTTCTAATTTAGCAATATCCTTTGCATGGTGGGGGGACCAAACTGTACCGCATATTCCAAGTGGGGTCTGACTAAACTGTTGTAGAGCGGGAGTATTACATCTTTATTCTTGAATACAAAGTTTCTTTTAATGAAGCCCAACATTCTGTTCGCTTTATTTGCTGCATCGATGCATTGCTGTGAGAATTTGGGGTTTGACGCGATTTTGACCCCCAAGTCTTTGACGCATTGAACGCTTTTGAGTTTAACGCCGCGCATTTCGTATTCGAACTTCTTATTCCTCGTTCCAACTTGAAGGACCTGGCACTTGTCTACGTTAAAGGGCATCTCCCATCTATCCGACCAAGCTGAAATTTTGTGCAAATCCTCTTGGAGGCTTTGCCTGTCTTCGTCAGTGAGAACCGAGTTACCAATCTTTGTGTCGTCTGCAAATTTACTAATGCGGTTATTGAGTCCAACATCCACGTCGTTGATGTAAATAATGAAGAGCACTGGGCCAAGGACCGAGCCCTGAGGGACGCCACTAGTGACAGGCGCCCACTCTGAGTTAAATCCGTCAATCACTACTCTTTGTTGTCTGTTGCTCAACCAATTCGCGATCCATTGGTTTACTTGACCGTCAATACCTATTTGCTTTAATTTGTAAAGTAATTTATGATGCGGGACTTTATCAAACGCTTTCTGGAAATCAAGATAGACTACGTCCAGTGATTTGGTTACGTCATAAACAGAGAGAGAGAGAGAGAGAGAGAGAGAGAGAGAGAGAGAAACTATCCACCTCTGACATAGTATAAATCTGCATTCAGGAATTATATAACTTGTAAAACGACCCAAAAATAACGTTCTATATAAAATTTACTTCAGAATTTTCCACTACCTCCCCCCCTCCACCTACCCACACCCACACCCACATTTTTTTACAGTAATGGAGGCAGCTCAAGGGCAAAAAAATGTCAATCAATCAACCAATCGATCAGTAAGTAAGTATATAAGCCAGTTAAGCACTATATATATAATCTACATATCTCCTACAAGTTGACAATTTTAAGTCATTGCCGAGCTGACCGAAGATTCCCCACATGCTGTCCAGACCAATCAACCCAAAGACTTTCACACCTACCAATCATCAACAACAACAATGGCAAGAAACACTAAGAAGGTAAGAGAAAATGATACAGTAGAAGAAGAAGAAGAAGGAGAAGATGTACGACACTAAACACCTCATATGCCAATGCTCCCTAACAGCTTAAATGGTAAAAGAACATTCAAGTTACAAAAAAAAAAAAAAAAAATCACTAGGGCCGACATTCACCAGAGTCCCTAAAAAAAGTATCCTTATCATCTCAGCTACGAGTGCACTGGTGAAGGAATAAAACACACACACACACACATGCTTTATAAGACTGAGTAGTATGTCTGCATTTATTATTATCCTGTTCGACAATGGTAAGATTCAGTAGGTACGTTTTCTTTATCTTTCTGCGGCAACAATTGTAAGTTACGGTAAATGTTTTATTTTCCTTTTTCATTTCTATAGCAACTTTCTTTCTTTATAATTTCTGCTGCAACATGTCACCACCACCACCACCACCATTATCACCACACACAGCCACAGGAAAGGTCACCACACATCACATCACATCACTTTGTACTGAAATGCTCCTACAACCTGTCTGGGTATTTATCTGTCCAGTGCTTCCTCCCAGAGTTCCCTTTAACCCGGTAGCAGCAGGGATCATGTTTCTTAATGGTACCTCTAAGCGAGAAAAATGAAAAAAAATCATCACTCACACAAACCATTTCATAATATATGTCAAAGCATTTGTCATCATTTTATGTATCTTCTATTTTGGGAGGTTTATATCATGGCACAAATTTGGCCCGTCACTGCTATACGGTAAAGCCACAAATTTGGTCTGTCGCTGCTACTGGGTTAAGAGGTTGGCCTTGGCAGATGTGTCTCGAGTATTCCCTGTTCCTGCAAGCAATATCACTCTCTCTCTCTCTCTCTCTCTCTCTCTCTCTCTCTCTCTCTCTCTCTCAAACAAACTCACACACTCTCTCTCTCTCCAAACTCTCTCTCTCTCTCTCTCTCTCTCTCTCTCTCTCTCTCTCTCTCTCTCTCTCTCTCTCTCTCTCTCTCTCTCTCTCTCTCTCTCTCTCTCTCTCTCTCTCTCTCCATCGTATGTACTGATCCATCTTACTGTTTGTCTCCACCTGATGGCATTTCCCTTATTAATCTAGCTTTCATTTGATCTCCTCTCAAACTCATCCTCGTTCGCTCTCATCACATGTCCAAGCCATCTCAGAGTAGCCTGCCATGTTGCACCATCCAGTCACTCCTGCTGTTAAACCCACACAGAAACTCAACCACAAACATCACATACCAGCTATTTCTCTGCTAACCATCAAAACCATCACCACCACAATCACCATCACCACCACCATCACCTCAGTGCAACACAACACCTCAACAATGTGTCTTCTTGTGCTTGCAAAGTTCTATGTTTGTGTTGAAGCGCTCCCCACACACTTTACATTTGAACTCTCTCAGGTTAGCGTGTTGTTTCAAGTGGTTGTTGAAGGCCTGCCTCATTTTATAGGTCTTTCCACACTCTTGACAGCTGTGTTCAACAGCGTGAGACTTGACGTGACAGTAGTAAGCATTAGTCTTCTTAACATATGTCTTTCCACACACGTGGCATTCAGGGTTTCCTTCATTCAAATGTCCGATCATGTGACGGCTTAATCCCTGTTGGAAACGGAACTTCTTTCCACACTTCTGACACTCGTGAAGTATCTCACCTGTGTGTATAGCTGTGTGTATCATGAGCTTTCCATATGTGATAAATTCTTCCCCACATATTTCACATTTGTAATTTTTCACACGAGTATGACCAAATAGGTGTTCATCTAGGGCATGCTGATTTTTAGCCATGTGTCCGCACACTTCACACAGTTTTTTCCTATCAAGTTTCCTCTTACAAATGCGCAACTTGACATGTTTGTCGAATTTATGCTTCAGGAAGAATCCACACCCACACTCTTGGCATTCATACTGTTTTGGCAATGTGTGTGGCACGGTGGGGCTGGGGTTGTATCTTTTCCTTGAGTGGAGGTAGATGTGCATCATCAGGTCACTCTTCCACTCAAATCCTTCTCCACACTCATCACAATTATATTTGTTAGGTTTTACAGGAACCCCTTGAGACACTGCAGCAGCCTGCTCCTGCTGGTCTAGGCCACTCACTGCAGCAGCCTCATCCTGCTGGTCCAGACCATTCATCCCGCTGCTGCTGCTGCTGTGGCTTGTGTCCCAGGGTTGGTATGTGAGAGTAGCAAGGCTGCCACAGGGTGGGTGCAGCCCTCACAGTCCGGGGGAGGAAGGCTGCCACAGCTGCCTCTGAGGACCAACAAGTCAGCAGGTAAGACAGAGAGAACTGTTGACGCCGGGTGCAGCAAGTGGTCCCGGACTGAGGCCAAACTCAGCGCTGGCTTGAGGTCTCGCCTCAGCAGCAGCAGCAGCAGTGGAGCCCATCAGGACACAGAGCCACACAATGTCTGTCGTGGCTGTAGCTGACGTCCCTCCTTGTGCATGAGAGACAGGCTGTCAATGTAATGCCTAACTCCAAACAGCTGCCTCACAATCCACCATTGTAGAGGCCTCCTCATGCAGATGCAGCAAAAGCAAAAAGTTCTGTGCTATTCTGTACATTAATTGAATCACAGTCCCCAATTTAGCAACTTAGCTGAATGACACTCTTGTCTGTGTGGCAGCAGAACAAGGTTGTGAGCTCTTTACTAAGCTGCAGGTGACATGGATGGGCCGTGCAGCATGAAAGCAGTGAAGTCATGCTCTGGACAGACTGGCAAACTGGATCAATACTAATTTAGCTTTATCAAGAGAGCAGGATGATAACTGTTCTTATGGTAAAAGTGACAGACCAAGGGCGAAACAGAAAATGAAAAATGCGTGCGACATGCTTCCCCCATAAAGAGAACAAGAGAATGAAGAGTAAAGATGCCAACAATCAGGAGCAGTACTTAGTGGCCCCTTTCTGTTATTTTGTTTTTTCACCTTGACTTGATTCCATTACTGTAAAAAATTAATAAATAAATGAGATGCACCACCACGGCATTACAACAGACCCTTCATTCAGTGCGCCTCACTTTACAGATTTCCCTACAACTATCCCTGAGCTGACCCCTTCACACACACACACACACACACACACGCACTCACACACAGAAAAAGTCCATTGAAATAATACCTCTGTTCAGCACAGGGTTGTTGATTTTTTTCTTAATAATAAAAAAAAAAATAATAAATAAATAAATAAAAATTTTTTTTATTTAAATTAGATTTTTCCTATAAATGAAAATAATTAAATAAATGCAAACCTCAATATTCTCTATATTTGTTCAAAACACTTTTTTTGAGTATACTTGTATCATATTCCATCATCATAACTAAGCTGGCTGGCTGTTTTAGCCAGTCGCAGGACTGACCAGCCACAGCCAGCTAGCCATGGCCAGCACCACACCACAACCCTGTCTAGTCTCTTAACAGTCTAACCAGATCATATCATGTTTTGGACATGTCCTCACTGAAATTGCACAAAGAAAGATGAATGCAGCTTCAAATGAAAGTATCAGAAAAGGCTGTGGATGATCCATGTGCGTATGTGAAGGGATTCTTTGAAAAGTAGGGATATATATTTCAAATAATTCCTTCACTGCCACTTCCCATAGTTGGTGAATTTTGTCCCTTTTAATAGTTTTTTTCTCTTTAGTTCATTTGAGTGTTTGGAGGGGTCCAAGACTACCCACACGCTGTCCTCATGATTGCCCATCAACCGGACTCCAGCGAAACTCTCTAAAGAGGACCAAGTGAAGTTCGGGGGGGTGGGGGATTACTCAAGCAGGATGGCGGTAATATAAAGCAGTTGCCTGCGCCACCAATTGGCTGGGACCAACCAAAAGACTAAAGATGGGGGCATACGCTATAGCTGAGTGTGGCCGCAGTGTTCATTTCCATTGCACTGGCGTTTGAGCCATATGCATTGGTGGGAAGAACCCATCACCCCAGGACACAGGAAAATATTTTAAGTTGACGGAAAAATATTAATATCAAAGTTAGTGTTTTTTTTTCTCCATTCTATGTTGTTGCCCTGTAATAAGACCAAAATTTAAATCAATGACATTAAAATAAATAAAAAATCAAATAATATAAATCTTGATTTAAATCAATGATCAAAAAAAGATGTTTGATTTAAATCAGTGATTCAAATCAACTTGATTTAAATCAAACAACCCTGATTCAGCATGATTCTTTTAGTAGCTTGTGTGTGTGTTCCTGCCGCTGGATCTACAGCATTGCAGTAAATGTTAAAAAAATGAGTTCAACTGATGGAATTGGCTTCACTGCAAAGAGAATAATGATGTGAGTGTTTGTTGCTTGTGCTTTGGTAATTATTGAGAATCACTACGCGCCTCCAAAATACAATATTACACCTCCATATTATACTTAAGGGACGAAATACATGTCCCTTAACTATAATATGAAGGTGGAAAAACTTAAAAGTAAAGAAAAAGTGGTAAAGGTCGTGAAAAGGCAAATTAAACATGCGTGCGCTGTGGTGGTGTTGGCGGCGGCGGGGTGGTGAGCAAAGTTGCCAACGATCCGATTAGGGCTGGTACGCCAAGTTAGCGATGGTACGTTTAGTTAACCATTAGCCCACGCATGTGAGACCAGGTCCACCAAGCGTGGTTATTTTAATTTTTTTAGAACACGCACCTTTACCCAAAAGGTTTTGTGAAGGTTTGAGCCGGGTATAGTATTAGGTAAAGGTGCGTGTTCTAAAAAAAAAATAAAAAAATAACCACGCGTGGTGGGGTCTCACATGCGTGGGCTAATGGCTAACTAAGCGTACCTTCGCTAACCTAGCGTACCATCGCTAACCGGATCGTTGGCAACACTACTCAGTTCCCAATGGCCGCCATCAAAACAAAGCGGCGCACGTATGTATAATATGCCTTTTCACTACCTTTACCACTTTTTCTTTACTTTTAAGTTTTTCCGCCTTCATATTATGGTTAAGGGACATGTATTTCGTCCCTTAAGTATAATACGGAGGCGTAATATCGTATTTTGGAGGCGCGTAGTGATTCTCAATAATTACCTGTCCTTTTATATAGATCAGTCAGGAGCACTCAGGTAACGTGCAAGTAAACAAAGTAAGAACGGGGAAAGCACAACACGGCAGATGGCATGGAGGAAAGGGAATATACATCACTACCCCTTAATATCAACTCTTCTACATCTATCTATAACAAAACTATCATATTACGGACCATATGAGGTAAAGGAAAGGCAAAAGGTGTGAGTTAAAAGCCTCAAAAGTGTAATAAATAAGGGAGCTTCACCTGACCGCCCTGTTTCTTTATGTTCCCCATGCGTTCATGTTGCCAGTGCCAATGCACCGCCGCCAGTGTTGCCAACAAGGAATCTGAAACCCGCTAAATTCAACCTCAAAACCTGCCATCTAAGCGCCGAAACTAAACTATATTCATTATTCTTTATTGGGTTTACAGGCCCTATTCCGCCCAAAGGTGCTCCACAGGGTCTCCAGTATATTTCAATAATAATGGTAAAGATGAGTGAAATGTAATATACTTGAGCGATGTTTTATTTCCGATCAAAAAGGTAACAAAAAGGTTAAAAGGTCCACATCAGGTGTTGGCAAGTGGCTGGCTCACCTCTGCTGCGTTGGGGAGAAAGTACGCATTGTAACTATTTTTAAGCAAGGTTGCAAGATTCCTGAAATTTTATATTATACAAGTACGTACTGTCATGCTCAAGGACTATGTGATGGAGATTAGCACAGAGGCCAGGCGCAGCTATAACTTAAGCCCCCAATTTTATATAAGAACAAAAGAACGTAAAGGAGTCTGCAAGAGCTCTTATGAGTGAATAAACGGAAGCAAGTAACATTGGAAGCATATGCTATAGCTGTGCATGGCCTCGGTGCTAATCTTCACAAAGTCATCATCCTTTCCTCCCATCACATGTCCAAGCCATCTCAAAGTAGCCTGCCATGTTGCACCATCCAGTCACTCCACACACAAACTCAACAACAAACATCATATATCAGCTCTTTCTCTGGCAACCACCAAAACCATCACCACCACAATCACCATCACCACCACCATCACCTCAGTGCAACACAACACCTCAACAATGCGTCTTCTTGTGCTTGCAAAGTTCTATGTTTGTGTTGAAGCGTTCCCCACACACTTCACATTTGAACTCTCTCAGGTTAGCGTGTTGTTTCAAGTGGTTGTTGAAGGCCTGCCTCATTTTATAGCTCTTTCCACACTCTTGACAGCTGTATTCAACAGTATGAGACTTGATGTGACAGTAGTAAGCACTATTCTTCTTTACATATGTCTTTCCACACACTTGGCATTCAGAGTTTCCTTCTTTCTCATGTCTGATCATGTGACGCCTGTATGTAGCTAGGAACCAAAACTTCTTTCCACACTTCTGACACTCGTGAAGTATCTCACCTGTGTGTATAGCTGTGTGTATCATGAGCTTTCCATATGTGATAAATTCTTCCCCACATATTTCACATTTGTAATTTTTCACACGAGTATGACCAAATAGGTGTTCATCTAGGGCATGCTGATTTTTAGCCATGTGTCCGCACACTTCACACAGTTTTTTCCTATCAAGTTTCCTCTTACAAATGCGCAACTTGACATGTTTGTCGAATTGGGGCTTCAGGCAGAAAACATTCCCACACTCTTGGCATTCAAACTGTTTTGGCAATCTGCGCGGCACGGAGGGTTTAGAGGGTTTAGGGTGGTATGGTTCCCTTGAGTGGAGGTAGATGTGCATCATCAGGTCACTCTTCCACTCAAATCCTTCTCCACACTCATGACAATAAAACTTGTTAGGTTCTACAGGAACCCCTTGGGACAATGCAGCAGCCTGCTCCTGCTGGTCCAGGCCACTCACTGCAGCAACCTGATCCTGCTGGTCCAGGCCATTCATCCCGCTGCTGCTGCTGCTGCTGTGGCTTGTGTCCCAGGGTTGGTATGTGAGAGTAGCAAGGCTGCCACAGGGTGGGTGCAGCCCTCACAGTCCAGGGGAGGAAGGCTGCCACAGCTGCCTCTGAGGACCAACAAGTCAGCAGGTGAGACAGAGAGAACTGTTGACGCCGGGTGCAGCAAGTGGTCCTCGACTGAGGCCAAACTCAGCGCTGGATTGGGCTCTCACCTCAGCAGCAGCAGCAGCAGTGGAGCCCGTCAGGACACAGAGCCGCATGTTGTCTGTCGTGACCGTGGCTGACGTCCCTCTTAGTGTATGAGAGACAGGCTGTCAATGTA
Source organism: Eriocheir sinensis (assembly GCF_024679095.1). Lineage (NCBI taxonomy): Eukaryota > Metazoa > Arthropoda > Malacostraca > Decapoda > Varunidae > Eriocheir > Eriocheir sinensis. The sequence goes on from NC_066530.1 coordinate 13,838,113, forward strand.
ATGCCTTACTCCAAACAGCTGCCTCACAATCCACCATTGTAGAGGCCTCCTCATGCAGATGCAGCAAATAAAAAATAAATAAATAAATAAATAAATAAATAAATAAAATAAAAATATACATATATAAACAAATCTGTGCTATTTTGTACATTAATGGAATCACAGTCCCACATTCAGCAACTTAGCTGAATGACACTCTTGTCTGTGTGGCAGCAGAACAAGGCTGTGAGTTGTGCACTGAACTGCAGGCAACATGGATGGGCCGTGCAGCATGAGAGCAGTGAAGTCATGCTCTGGATGGACTGGCAAACTGGATCAATACTAATTTAGCTTTATCAAGAGAGCAGGATAATAATTGTTCTTATGGTAAAAGCGACAGACCAAGGGCGAAACAGAAAAATAAATGATTGCAACATACTGCCCCTGTACGGAGAGCATGAGAATGCCAGAGAAATGTAAAATATCAGGAGTAGTGCTAATTGGCCTCTTTCTGTTTTTTTTTTTTTTTCATCTTGAGCTGATTCCATTACCGTGAAAAAAAGAAGAAAAGAATGAGAATAACCAATTGCAGGGTCTGATGAGGTGTCTTGATGCACCGCTATGGCATTACAATAGACCCTTCATTCAGTGCGCTTCTTTTTACGGATTTCCCTACAACGTGCCCCTGAGATGACCCCTTCACACACACAGTAAAAGTCCGTTGAAGTAATACCTCCATTCAGCGCAATTCTTTTAAAGGACTTCCTCGTGACGTGCCCTCAAACTGACTCCTTCGCACACACACACACACACACAAAAAAAAAAAAATAATAAATAAATAAATTAATAAATAAATATAAATAAATAAATAACATAAATAAAAAAAAAATTACACCAGTTCCAAATCGAGTTAAACAGCTAGTCTACTGTACAACCAATACAGAAACATGGGAGCAAGTGAGAATAGCCTTCCTTCATCTGTCCTGCCTATGACTATGACAAAGTCTTTCAACTGGAGAGTATCAAAACACCTCTCCACCCAAAATTGGCCTCCCTCCTGGCCTCTCATTCTCTTTTCTTTTGTCGGAGTAGTGTCTAGTCGGCTATTTTCAACCTGGTTTTATATTTTGCCCTTGCTGCCTCCCTTGCCGTAAGAAAACAGTGGAATGCGGTGTCAACGCTACACTAGCCAGAGTTGTGAGCGGAGGAAAGAACCGCGGAGGTATCGAGCAGATATTGACACACACACAGCATTAAGGCTTCCTCACAACTGCTGCAGGCTAGTAGCTAAGAAAAACAATCACAACCTTAAGGAGTCAATATTTCATCACTTTAAGTTTCATGCTTTTTCAGAGATTATTTTATTCTATGCAGTTTCAGATCTAATGCATAATTAGAACAATTAAATGTAACTCTAATCACAATATCACAGAGTCTGATGCTTATTCCATTTTATATTCCATGCTATTTCAGAGATATTTTCTTGTCTGTGCAATCTTTAAAACCCAATTTCAGATATAATGCACAATTACAACATCTAACTGTACCTCTAATTGCAACATCACACTGTCTAATGTTTTTTTCATCCTAAATTCCATGCTATTTCTGAGATGTTTTCTTGTCTGTGCAATCTTTAAAACCCAACTTCAGAAACAATGCACAATTACAACATCAAACTGTGACTCAAATCGGAACATCACAGTGTCTAATATTTTTTTCATCCTAAATTCCATGCTATTTCAGAGATAATTATTTCTGTGCAAACTTTAAAACCCAATTTCAGATATAATGCACAATTACAACATCTAACTAACTCTTATTGCAACATCACAGTGTCTAATATTTTTTCTATCCTAAATTCCATGCTATTTCAGAGATCATTATTTCTGTGCAAACTTTAAAACCCAATTTCAGATATAATGCACAATTACAACATCTAACTAACTCTTATTGCAACATCACAGTGTCTAATATTTTTTCTATCCTAAATTCCATGCTATTTCAGAGATCATTATTTCTGTGCAAACTTTAAAACCCAATTTCAGATATATTGCACAATTACAACATCTAACTAACTCTTATTGCAACATCACAGTGTCTAATATTTTTTCCATCCAAAATTCCATGCTATTTCAGAGATCATTATTTCTGTGCAAACTTTAAAACCCAATCTCTGAGCTAACCCAAACTACCTGCCCAATAGAGCTTTAAATAGTTAGCCCCCTCTCACCTGAACTTAATAACCTAACCCTACTAATCACAAGGACCCAGCACCTGTTAACTCATTAGGTATATTGTTTTTGGCCGCCTACTCTTTTTTTCTTATAACTTAACTGTCTCTTATTTTTCATATTCTCGTACAGATGAAGAAGAACAAGAAGATGAAGAAGAGGAAAAAGTACAATAACAAGCAAACAAAAAAGAGGAAGAAGATGAACAACAATCAAAACAATAAAAAGAAAAAGAGGGAAGATAAAAAGAAGAAAAAGTACTGTCTTGAAACTTCTCACCTTGTTATGCGGCCGTTACTGTGGGTGTCGTTGTGTGGAGAATGATACACTATTATGGAACTTCCTTTTTTGCTAGACTTCCCCCTATATCAGGCTGCCTCTTGCACTGGGCCTCACAATATTACCAGCAGCAGCAGTCAGGGCATGTGCAGGGAGGCTAATATCTCAAGTGTGGCGGAGGTTGCAGCTGACGTAGCTACACACACACCTGGAAGAAAATAAGTAATGGTAGTAGATTATTTCCTTAGTCCACCTTCACATGCCATTTCTGATATGTCGGCTTCTTTTATTATTATTGCTATAAGAGACAAATCAGGTAGAGGGGGAAGAGTATGATACTGTGTATATATGAGCCCAGTATTATATAACCAGCTATGTGAGTCTGTGGTACATCCTGGCATGCTGGGAAATGCCAATAAATGGGGGTCAAATTACCCTTGTATGCCCCTCGCCCCCAAGTCTTTTTCGTTGTCTGCGTACCGATCAAACAACACTGCCATCTTGAAGTCCAAGGTATGTACTTTCATATGCCGTTTGGTTTATTGCTCTAGGTTAAGTATTTTTTTTTTGGCGAATATTTTCCCAAGGGCAACTTTTGCCCAAATATTCCAGGCTGCAGCACGAGACCACTGAAAAATAAGGCCGGGGTAAAGGGGCACTGTACATTTTTATCAAAAAAACATCATTCCATTGCTTGTGACTGTAAGTGTATTGTTGCAAAATATGAGGTACAATGGCAAACAAGCTTCATTGTTTACATCATAAACAGCCAATTGTTTACGCGATACATATGAAATGAAGAGGTAAAAATGACGTATGTGAGTTATACTGTTGTTTGGCTATCCTTACCCATTGAAGAAATGCACAAATGGTGATTGTTTACACCCAAAAAAACACTGAATTTAGAAAAAAAAGTTTTTCATGATATATGAGTGTGTGGTATCATTACTAACCAAGAAAACCCCAAAAAAACAATTTCCAATTGTTGTTTGCTTCTTGTTTGCGTGAAATTTTTGTGAAAAAGTTGTAATTTTGAGTATCAAATTGAGCATGCATGACTCTGGCACCTTTACTGAACGAATTTTGAGACGGGCAACTCTGTGAACATTTACCCTTAATACCAACACTTCTACGTCTCTCTATAACAAAACTATCATATTACGGACATTATGAGGTAAGTGAGAGGCAAAAGGAGTGAGTTAAAAGCCTCAAAACTGAAATAAATAAGGGAACTTCACCTCACCGCCCTCTCTGTTTACGTCCCGCCAGTGTTGCCAACGAGGAAGAAGAAACGCGCTACATTCAACCTCAAAACCATGGAGGTATAAAGCGTGGAGAGGCCGTGAGGCGCTCGGGCTGATGCCAGTGAACTGTCAGTCGGCCATCTTTTTGTAGGGCTCGGCAGCGACTGCTGTGGGTAGTGATGAAACACGTCATGGAAGTATTTCGCTACGTTGGAATGCATGTTTGTCCCCTGTCCAAGAGGTGGGGTTAGGGTGAGGTCACATAGTTAATAGGGAGAGTCAGGTCTGTTTATGGGTTGGGCTATGATGACTCAGGTCGAGGAAAACCGAGGTCAGGGTGAGGACAGATAATTAATAAGGAGTGTCAGGTCTTGACCCAAGTCGATCCATGCACACATATTCTCTGTCTATAATTCAGCCGAGCTCTCGTGCAGCGAGAGTAATAAAGGCAGGGGTGTGGCTTTGTGTGTGGTCTGGAATGCTGACTACATGTGTTTCATTTGGGTGCGATGAACAAGCGAACAAAAATCTGATCCATCCATTACTTTTCACCAGTAAGTTATTTATTAATTCATTTTTATATCTGATATTCAAGCAAGCGTGCATAACTTTTATAAACAAGACTGATGCACAGGACATATGCACATTGATTGTTTGATCAAAGTGTTAGCAACATCTCTTTGACAAGATCGTTGGCTATATAGCCGGATTGGTCAGCTTAAAACCTGAGAGATCTTTAAAGTGTGAATCGTGCTGCAATGCTTTATTTACCCAACATCTGGATGCAACTCACTGATTTATCTCAGTTGAAAATAAAGGCCGCCTATCTTTTCCATCCAAAGATGTTGCCATTTGTCTTGTGTGTGAAAGAAAATTCAGAGAGAAAGTTTTACAGTATAGTGACCAACCATATGCAAAGTTATCAACACATGCTTGGCACAACATTGTAACACTTGTACGGTACAGTCTGAGTTCCAGGAGAGGGCTGTCTTCTCCAGCCTGGCACAACACATGCTAGACAGTGATCCGTTCACTAATCATCTTGTGTTACTGATCAAGGCTGTATAGGCGAGACCTGTCTGCAGGTCAGGCACAGATATGCAGCCAGACAGTTTACTGGACGACTAATATCCCTTAAAGGCGCCAGAAGTAGAGCCAGGATGAATAAATTAGTACTATTTAGTGGAATGTGATTCTGTGTATGATATATAATATTTAGTCTGAAGGACCTGTTGGCATGCAATATATGGGTAGCAGTCACACTGTAGTTTCATTTGACACGCCTGCACACTATAAGTAAGTATAAACAGTGTAAAATGGGGTAAAAAAAAAGTGCTACTGAAGTGACAGCCCCTACAACAATATGGCGGACGGGGGAGAGCGGCGGACAGTACTGACCCAAGGCCTTGACTGACCGCGCGCCTCACAGCCACTCCACCCTTAATACCTCCATGCTCAAAACCCTTCAAATTCAACCTCAAAACCCTTTAAATTCAACCTCAAAACGCGCTAAATTCAACCTCAAAACCCGTTAAATTCAACCTCAAAACCCGCTAAATTCAATCTCGAAACACTTTAAATTCAACCTCAAAAAACTTTAAATTCAACCTCAAAACCCGTTAAATTCAACCTCAAAACCCGCTAAATTCAACCTCAAAACCCGTTAAATTCAACCTCAAAACCCGTTAAATTCAACCTCAAAACTCGCTAAATTCAATCTCGAAACACGCTAAATTCAATCTCGAAACACTTTAAATTCAACCTCAAAAAACTTTAAATTCAACCTCAAAACCCGCTAAATTCAATCTCGAAACCCGCTAAATTCAATCTCGAAACACTTTAAATTCAACCTCAAAAAACTTTAAATTCAACCTCAAAAAACTTTAAATTCATCCTCAAAACCATTTAAATTCAACCTCAAAAACTCGCTAAATTCAATCTCAAAACTCACCAGAATCTAAGGGCCAGAGCTATACTTACTAACTTTTTTACAGCACAGAAAGCAACTCAAGGGCAACAACAACAAAAAAAAAAAGTAAAAAACGATAACTGCTAACTGTTGCTCTCATATAGCGGTTAGTATAGAATGGCCAAAAGAGAGGTCAATTTCGGATGGAGAACTGCATGACTACCTAACCAACTAACTAGACTAGAGGAAGAGAGTTTGAGCTTACCTATATTTAGTTGCATTTGCGTAGTTGTAGTGTACAAGGCCATGCATAAGGTACACTTGCGTGGTCCTGTCCCAAATCAGCATATGTCAAGTGCCTCATTAAATTTAACTCATGGTGTATTTATGCTGAGAGAGAGAGAGAGAGAGAGAGAGAGAGAGAGAGAGAGAGAGAGAGAGAGAGAGAGAGAGAGAGAGAGAGAGAGAGAGAGAGAGAGAGAGAGAGAGAGAGAGAGAGAGAGAGATTTACATAGAAAATCAGACCACACAGACCCCATGGTCCAGACTTGGTGGTCTGTCCTTAAACCTAAGTGATTTTACATTAATCAGAAGACTCCAAAACGTTGCACTTCTACTCTAGTTGATATTAAGTTGAAGGAAGTGACGGTCGAGCTTATTTTTGAAGGAGTCAATCAGACCACACAGACCCCATGGTCCAGACTTGGTGGTCTGTCCTTAAACCTAAGTGATTTTACATTAATCAGAAGACTCCAAAACGTTGCACTTCTACTCTAGTTGATATTAAGTTGAAGGAAGTGACGGTCGAGCTTATTTTTGAAGGAGTCAATCGTGTTACACTGGACCACTGATGGTGGAAGCTTATTCCATTCTCGCACTACAACGTTGGTGAAGAAAAATTTGGTGCAGTCTGAATTTACTTGTCTACATCTGAGTTTTACGCCATTGTTCCTCGTGCGCAGACTGTCATCGATCATAAACAATGTTGATCTGTCTACATTCGTGAAACCATTAAGTATTTTAAAACATTCGATCAGTTTTCCTCGGAGGCGACGTTTCTCAAGAGAGAACATGTTAAGGGTAGAAAGTCTTTCTTCGTAGGATTTGTTGCGCAAGGAAGGGATCATTTTCGTTGCCCGACGCTGAACACCTTCTAATTTAGCAATATCCTTTGCATGGTGGGGGGACCAAAACTGTACCGCATATTCCAAGTGGGGTCTGACTAAACTGTTGTAGAGCAGGAGTATTACATCTTTATTCTTGAATACAAAGTTTCTTTTAATGAAGCCCAACATTCTGTTCGCTTTATTTGCTGCATCGATGCATTGCTGTGAGAATTTGAGGTTTGGCGCGATTTTGACCCCAAGTCTTTGACGCATTGAACGCTTTTGAGTTTAACGCCGCGCATTTCGTATTCGAACTTCTTATTCCTCGTTCCAACTTGAAGGACCTGGCACTTGTCTACGTTAAAGGGCATCTCCCATCTATCCGACCAAGCTGAAATTTTGTGCAAATCCTCTTGGAGGCTTTGCCTGTCTTCGTCAGTGAGAACCGAGTTACCAATCTTTGTGTCGTCTGCGAATTTACTAATGCGGTTATTGAGTCCAACATCCACGTCGTTGATGTAAATAATGAAGAGCACTGGGCCAAGGACCGAGCCCTGAGGGACGCCACTAGTGACAGGCGCCCACTCTGAGTTAAATCCGTCAATCACTACTCTTTGTTGTCTGTTGCTCAACCAATTCGCGATCCATTGGTTTACTTGACCGTCAATACCTATTTGCTTTAATTTGTAAAGTAATTTATGATGCGGGACTTTATCAAACGCTTTCTGGAAATCAAGATAGACTACGTCCAGTGATTTGGTTACGTCATAAACAGTGAAGAGGTCGTTATAAAAGGTTAATAGGTTTGATAGGCAGGATCTTTTGTTTCGGAGAGAGAGAGAGAGAGAGAGAGAGAGAGAGAGAGAGAGAGAGAGAGAGAGAGAGATTAGGGGGGGGGGGGAGAGTAGATTTTTCCGGTTTACAAAAGTGTCATGAGCCAGCAAGCAAAGATAATATAATGATGCATGAAGGTCGACTGAAGGGTGTAGGACGAGTGAAACTTTATATTCTCGAGCAATGCTGTATTCGCAAACAAAGAGGTAACAAAAAGGTTAAAATTAAGGTCCACATCAGGCGTAGGCAAGTGGCTGGCTCACCTCTGCTGCATTGGAGAAAAAGTACGCATTGTAATTATTTTTAAACAAGGTTGCAAGATTCCTGACATTTTATATCATACAAGTAGCTACCTATACGGTCATGTTTTATCCATTTCAATTCTTATATACATACCATATGCATGCACAAACTCAAGGGCTAATGTGATGGAGATTAGCACAGAGGTAGGGCGCTGCTGTATAACCTAAGGCCCCAATTTTATATAGGAACAAAAGAACATATAAGAAGTCGCCAAAAGCCCTTATGGTCATGTAGCTACTCACCCATGCACTCCCTGCCACAGCCGGCCACCAGGCAACACTTCTCCCCACGGCTACATTGGCTGTCTGAGGTACACTGATCGTGGTACCGGATGCATCTTACGTTGAAGCTGAACGGGTCTGGACACTCGTTCCTGAAACACACATCGTTTGTTACTAGAATACATGCAACTTTTTTTCAGAATGTATGTGCGTAACAGAGACGCACATAGCCTACAGACCAATCAAAATTACATCCTCACTAACTAGAAAATATGCTAGGAATGCTCTTAACACCTGTTGTGGCTAAATGATATTTCACATCTCGAGGGTCAATGCTCAAGGGCCAATGCAACAGAGATTAACACGGAGGCTATGCGCAGCTATAGCGCATACTCACCTTTACCTACCTGCCAGTATGAAAACATCACCAGCCTTCACTACGCCCCTGCTCAACAAAATTGCAAGGCTTGTGAACTGCTAAGACATCCAATTCTCGTATGCCAATAACAATTTTGCATATTCCTATCTAAGTTTTCTGCACATCTATAATCAATAAAAATAATAGCCATTTCGATGTCCTGGAAGACGAGTCAACGAACTAAGAGTTGTAGTACGTACGCTGGCGAGCCCTGTTGCTGCCCACTCCCTGACCCCTGGGCGTGCACGGCAGCTACCAGGACTAGGAGGGCAAGTGCCAGTTCAGGGAAGGGTCTGGGGACCATTGTGAAGGAAGGGGCGGTGCGGTTACAACTGAGGGTGTGAGATGGTGTGTATTCCTGCCTGGACTTCCCGCCGCCTCAGCACCTCTACTGCGCAGGTCGTGACGTCAGGAGCAGGGTTGGAGTAATTGTAATTGTAATTTAATTGAAATGTAATTAATTATAGTTTTTTTGTAATTATAATTGTAACTGAAAATGCAATTTTAGTAAGTAATTGTAATTAATTAAAGGCTGAGGTAATTTGTAATTTAATTGTAATTACAAAAATGGAAGTGGTACTGGTCGGACTCCATTAGGAGTGATAGGTTGCTTATAGGAATCAAATTTGCCGGTGACAATCAGGAAGTCGGAGGCGGCCGCTCCGCCACCAGGAGCAGTATCGCGCATGATGGACACGTCCAGTTCCTGACCTCGTCCTTTAGCTTATAACGTGTATTAAACGAGAAGCAGACGGTCTTCTGCTGCTACTGCCCTATGCGACGTAATTCAGTTCACTTCCTCCACAACCTTCCTACAGTGAGTGTCAGTGACTTCAGGCCTATAGACTCCTACAATTACGCTGGCTGCTTACACGCTACGCTTCTTCATAAGACACGTAAGACGATTCTGGGCATATTCCTCCTACTCATCCCCCTCTGACACCTTTACGCCTGTTATTAAGATCCTTAAGAATGATGCTTTCTATGCCCTCTCCGCGGCCTCGACCCTCAGAAGGCTTATGGGCCTGATGGAGTGCCTCCTATTGTCCTCAAGAACTGTGCTTTCGTGCTGTCACCCTGCCTGGTCAAACTCTTTCGCCTCTGCCTATCAACAGCTACCTTTCCTTCCTGCTCAAACTTCCCTCAAACTACCGCCCTATAGTTTTATTTTCATGTCTATCTAACGCTTTTGAATCAATCCTTAACCGGAAGCTTCAAAAGCACCTTTCCACTTCTGATCTCTCTGATCGCCAGTATGGGTTCCCCAAGGGGCGTTCTACTGGCGATCTTCTTGCTCTCTTAAGCTGAAAAAATAAGGAAGCTGCACCTCGCCACCTTGTTTGTTTGTCCCCCACGTGCTCACGGTTACAAAATTTCCTGCCGTGTTGCTGAGGAGGGTCGTTGAAACCCGCCAGATCCAGAACCTATAAAGTCTACTAAATAGTGTTTTCTTTTGGTCAATGCACACACACTAGAGTGACCAGACAGTAGCTATGGAGACCGGACCACACGAATGTAATTTACTGTCAACTACAACTTGAGAGAGAGAGAGAGAGAGAGAGAGAGAGAGAGAGAGAGAGAGAGAGAGAGAGAGAGAGAGAGAGAGGTGGGTGGGTGGGGGGGAAGAGCAGATGTTTCCAGTTTAAGAAAGTGTCTGAGCCAGCAAGACAAGATAATATGATGCATCAAGGTCGACTGAAGGATGTAGGACGAGTGAAACGTAATATACTCGAGCAATGCTTTATTCACGATCAAAGAGGTAACAAATAGGTTAAAAGGTCCACATCAGGCGTTGGCAAGTGGCTGGCTCACCTCTGTTGCATTGGGGAGAAAGTACGCATCGTAATAATTTTTAAACAAGGTTGCAAGATTCCTGACATTTTATATTATACAAGTAGCTACCTATACGGTCATGTTTTACCCATTTCAATTCTAATATACCTACCATATGCATGCACAAACTCACGATGGTTATGTGATGGAGATTAGCACAGAGGCCAGGCGCTGCTATATAACCTAAGCCCTCAATTTTATATAAAAACAAAAGAACATATAAGAAGTCGCCAAAAGCCCTTATGGTCATGTACTCACCCATGCACTCCCTGCCACAGCCGGCCACCAGGCAACACTTCTCCCCACGGCTACATTGGCTGTCTGAGGTACACTGATCGTGGTACCAGATGCATCTTCTGTTGAAGCTGAACGGGTCTGGACACTCGTTCCTGAAACACACATCGTTTGTTATAAGAATACATGCAACTTTTTTTCAGAATGTATGTGCGTGACAGAGACTCACATACAGACGTCAATCAAAATTACATCCTCACTAACTAGAAAATATGCTAGAAATGCTCTTAACACCTGTTGTGGCTAAATGATCTTTCACATCTCGAGGGTCAATGCTCAAGGGCCAATGCAACGGAGATTAACACGGAGGCTATGCGCAGCTATAGCGCATACTCACCTTTACCTACCTGCCAGTATGAAAACATCACCAGCCTTCACTACGCCCCTGCTTAACAAAATTGCAAGGCTTGTGAACTGCTAAGACATCCAATTCTCGTATGCCAATAACAATTTTGCATATTCCTATCTAAGTTTTCTGCACATCTATAATCAATAAAAATAATAGCCATTTCGATGTCCTGGAAGACGAGTCAACGAACTAAGAGTTGTAGTACGTACGCTGGCGAGCCCTGTTGCTGCCCACTCCCTGACCCCAGGGCGTGCACGGCAGCTACCAGGACTAGGAGGGCAAGTGCCAGTTCAGGGAAGCGTCTGGGGACCATTGTGAAGGAAGGGGCGGTGCGGTTACGACTGAGGGTGTGAGATGGTGTTTATTCCTGCCTGGACTTCCCGCCGCCTCAGCACCACCTCTACTGCGCAGGTCGTGACGTCAGGAGGGACCATGGCTCGGGACCAATGAACCCTGCCACTGGCCTTGCTCCAGGCCATAAGGGACTAGGGGATGAGGGTCCACACTCCACACAAGGGGTATCTCTATCTTAAATCATGTATAATGCGTACAGAATAAAATGGGAGGCAAAAAGAGTAAATTAAAACGTCTTAAGCTTAAAAAATAAGGAAGCTGCACCTCGCCGCCTTGTTTGTTTGTCCCCCACGTGCTCACGGTTACAAAATTCCCTGCACACACACACACACACACTAGAGTGACCAGACAGTAGCTATGGAGACCGGACCACACGAATGTAATTCACTGTCAACTACAACGAGAGAGAGAGAGAGAGAGAGAGAGAGAGAGAGAGAGAGAGAGAGAGAGAGAGAGAGAGAGAGAGAGAGATAATGTAGTTTCCTGTTGACGACCTTATAGTGTCACGAACCACTAAAACAAGATTTGATGCGTCAAGGTCGACAAGGGTAGCTATAAGGCGAGTGAAACGTAACATACCAGAGCAATGCTTTATTCACGAACAAAAAAGCAACAAAAAGGTTAAAAGGTCTACATCAGGCGTCGGCAAATGGTTGGCTCACCTATGCTGCTCTGAAGAGAAAGTATGCTTTGTAATTACTTTAAAACAAGGGTGCAAGATAATTTATGCCACACAAGTATCTACGGTCATGTTTTTTCCTTTCATTTCTTACCCACAACAAGCTCAAGGGTTAATGTGATGGATATCAGCACAGAGGCCATAACGTAAGCCCTCAATTTTATACGAGAGCAAAAGAACATAAAGGAGTCTGCAATGACTCTTATTGAAATGACAGAATTTCCCTTCCCTTCCCTCATGACCACAGCGTGTAACGAAGCACACGATAAATTAATCCAGACAAGTATAGAGGTTTCGCCTGCACCGGGGATCAAACCCGCGACCAGCGAGACGGGAAAGCCAACGAGGTAGCACCCCCCTCGTAGAGCGAGTTTTGGGAGGCTCGCCCATCAGGCGGGTCTCGGCACCACATTAGGAGTGAATAAATGGAAGCAAGTAACGTTGGGAGCATATGATATAGCTGCACGTGGCCTCGGTGCTAATCTCTGTCGCATGAGCCCTTGAATCTGCAGTGGGAAAGAATTAGCAAAGTTACTCCTAGATTAGATCCACTGGAAGGGTGCGTACGAATTGACAAACTTATATCTACAATGGCTCCGAACACTGTCTGTTGCAGACGAGGAAGCAGCACTTTTGGGTCCCTGGGCACTGCCGGTCTGACTGGCAACGGTCGATTCTGTCCCGAGGGCTACACTGCGGGGCCACGATGAACTGAATGACTGGACACGTCCCAGGCTTGGACACTGGGCCCCCGCCAGAGCTGCGTGCTAGAACAGATGATAATAATTAGAAGCTGCAAGAGGGTAATTCTTGAAAAGGAAAAGACTACTGGAAACTGCAGGAGGGGAATGCTTGAGCAGGAAAAGACAATTTTCAGCAAATGAAGGGTTTCTAACACACTGGTCATGTACTCACCTATGCACTCCCTGCCACAGCCGGCCACTAGGCAACACCTCTCCCCCCGGCGACACTGTCTGTCAGAGGCACACTGGTCGAAGTACTGGAAGCAGACTCGACCGAAGCTGTTCGGGTCAGGACACACTGCCCTGAAACACACATCATTTGTTGTTAGTATACATGCACAACTTTATTCACAATAGGTATTTAAAACTAGAAATCACAGACTTGATTGAATCCAACCATTGATAGGCACGCACAGACATCAATCAAAATTTCATCCTCACGAACTAGAAAATATGCTATGAATGCTCTTAACATCTGTTGTGTCGAAAAGAAGTAACATCTCAAGGGTCAATGCCCAAGAGCCAATGCGACGGAGATTAACGCCGAGGCTAGGCGCACCTATAGCCTATGTCCAACCTTTACCTACCTGTAAATCTGAAAACACTACCAGCACACACTACGTCGCTGATAAACAATGATGCCAGGCCTGCGAACTGCTAGGACATCCAATTCTCGTATGCCAACCTCACTTATGTATATTTTTATCCTTATATATTCTACACATTTCCATTCAATAAATATAGCCGTTTCGATAATCCTGGAAGACGAGTCAACGAACCTTGGGTTGGACGATGGCGGCCCCAGTCCTCCCCTTGTGCCCTGGGCGTGCACGGCAGCTACAAGGACCAGGAGGGCAAGTGCCACTTGAGGAAAGCGTCTAGGGAACATGGTTAAGGAAGGGGCGGTGTGGTTAAAAGACCGAGTGTGTGAGACGTGTTCCTGCCTTGCCTTGCTGCAGCCGACTGAGCGCAACATCAAGGTGAGTCACCTAAGCCACCTCACACCAAGGAGACTCCTTGCCTCACACCATCTCCACTACCATTGGCCTCACACCATCTCCACTACCATTGGCGGTACCGTGTCTTTTGTCGACTGCTTGTCGGGATCTGTCCCACCCAAGTTTATATTATGCAAGTAAATGACATGTATATAACTAGGATATTAACAAGCACTTCTTGTGACCTGTTCCGCTTTGCATCGCTTTTTATTAATAGGTCCTCCTGGTACTTTTTTACACTTCGATGCTTCATTAGTTACCGTGATAGTAGATTGGGTTCCGCGATGCTAAACTAAGGATGGGATGTCTTACGATACCGGATGACAGAGGACATCACACCGGACCACACGAATGGAACTCAAGCCTTGTAAACTATAGCTACAACCTGGAGACAAGACAGACACAAGTACAGTTTCCTGTAAATGCAGTTTCCTGCACGATCGTACAGTGTCACAAACCGTAACAATTACGCGTTAAAATAGACTGAAGAGTATAAGAAAAGTGAAACATAACATACTTGAGGAATGTTTTATTCACGAACAAAAAAGCAACAAAAAAGTTAAAATGTCCATATCAATCGTCAACGGCTGTCTGGCTCGCTTCTGCTGCAATGAGGAGAGTACACATTGTAATTACTTTCAAACAGGGTTAAAAAATTCATTCTCCGATGTTTTTATTACGCAAATATATAGCCATGTTTTACCCACTTTCATTTCTTACCCACCACAGGCTCAAGGGCTACCACCACCACCACCACCACCGAGATTAACACAGAATGCGCAGGTGTAACGAATGCCCGAACTTTAAATTTATATAAAAAACTAATACAAAGGAATCTGCAAGACCCCTAATGAGTGATCAGATGGAAGTTGAGAGCATTTTATAGCTGCGCGTGTCCTCTGCTCATTTCCGTCACATTAACCCTCGAGCCTGTGGTTTGTTACGATTTAGGAAAACAATAGATTATGTTCACTGGAATGGTGCGCAAACTTACTTCTAGACCGGGTTTGCACACCGCTTGTTGCAGACGACGAAGCAACACTTTTGGGTCCCTGGGCACTGCTGATCCGTCTGGCACGAGTCGATCCTGTCGCGACGGCTACACCGCGGGTTCCTGAAGAACTGGAGGAATGGACACTGACCACGCTTGGACACCGGGCCAGAGCCGCGCGCTAGAACATGGGAGAAAAATATTGGAAGCTGCAAGATGGAAATTCTAAAGCATGAAAAGACCATTGGACACCGCAAGACTCTTGAGCACCCTAGACTCGGGGCCACGACAACTCAGGAACTTTTAGGCCCCTTTCACACTGTGCCGACTCAGCATCCGGCGATCGTTTCAAGACCTCTTTCCGACCATGTGCGGACCCTTTCACATCACAACATATCACACCCATGACCTCGAGTACCCTTAGTCGCTGGGTTGTAGTGGCCCAGCACAGTGTGAAAGGGGCCCATACACTGTTCCTGTACCCACCCATGCACTCCCTGCCACAGCCGGGCACCAGGCAACACTTCTCTCCCCGGCGACATTGGCGGTCCGAGGTACACTGGTCGAAGCGCCGGAAGCAGAAGCGGTTGAATCTTGACTGGTCTGGACACTGCGCCCTGAAACATGCATCATTTATTTTTGTATGTCCATTTTACAAGTTAACACTAACAATCATTTTCTTAAATCACGACAGTTTTCTAAGACCATTGATGATTCACCGGGTTTTCATGGGCGATTTTTTCCGTTCATGGTGCAATAGTCGGCCAAAACTACAACTACAACCACAAACCGTCCACGAAAATCCCAGCAAGTTAGAGACTTTAAACAGGCGAAATGAGGCGCAGCTATGTTTAAGAATACGGACTCAAGAGAACCTTTGCATCTGAAGACAGTTCCAGCATACTCGGGCGGGATTCTCAATGATGCGCGCTAACGGCACACAATTGTTAAGTGCTTGTAAACTGCTAGGATATCCAATTCGCTTATACCAACAATAATTTAATACACTTCAATCCTTAAATTTTCCACGTCTCCATTCAGTAAAAAATATTAAAGCCATTTCGAGCAGCTTGGAAGGACAGCAAACGAACCTTGGTCTGAACTCTGGCCGCTGCTGTAGTTCCTGCTGTTGCCCCCTCCTGGAATCCTGGGCGTGCACGGCAGCTATAAGGACCGCGAGGACAAGTGCCAGTTGTATGAAACGTCTGCGGGCCATTGTGAAGGAAAGGGCGGTATATGCGGTGTATGAGAGAGTGTGTTTCGACCTTCAGTTCACGTCGCCGACTGCATGGTCAGAGAGGTCACCTTACTTCATCTCCACTGCACAGGCCGTGACGTCAGGAGGGACCATGGCTCGAGACCAATGAGAGCTGCTCGGGACCATAAAGGACCGGGGAGAAGGGTTCACATTCCACACAAAGAGTATGTTATGGGGATTGGTAACTAAATCATGATAGCTCTTCCAAGTCTCTATATTTGAAAACAGCCATTTTACGGAGATACAGTGAGATTTGGGAGAGACAAAAAGATTAAATAAAGTCTCTAAATTGAAAAAGAAGAAAGCTTTACCTCGCCGCCCAGCTTGATTTCGTCCCCAGCGTGCTCACGATTCGAACTTTGCTTCAAAATACAACCTCGCTGCCGCAGTGTTGCCAACGAGGGTCTTGAAAAGCCGCAAGATTCAACCCCCAAAATCCGCCATATTCAGGACCTAAAGTATAGTATTTTCTTTTTGTCAATACAGGACACACACACACACACACACACACACTAGACAGTAACTATGGAGACCGGACCATACGAGTGTAGTTTAAGCCCAGTTAACAACAACTTGGTAGAGAGAGAGAGAGAGAGAGAGAGAGAGAGAGAGAGAGAGAGAGAGAGAGAGAGAGAGAGAGAGAGAGAGAGAGAGAGAGAGAACAGTAGCTTCATGTTTACTATGGTGTCACGATCCACAATACAACATATATATATATATATATATATATATATATATATATATATATATATATATATATATATATATATATATATATAGATATATATATTTATTTTATTTTTTATTTTTAGGTGAGTTCCCTTGAGGGTCCTCTTGGACGACCCCAGGCGTGGCGTGGCGTGGCGCAGACGAATTTTATTTACAGTGGCTGCCGTGATGTATGATTCGTCAAGGTCGACAGACGATTATAAGAAAGTAAAACATAATCTATTTCAATGTTTTATTCATGAACAGAGAAGTAAAAAAATATTGAACGTCCACATCAGCCGTCGACAAGTGCATGACTGCGTGGCTCACTTCTCTGCTGCACTGAAGAGAGAAAGCAGAACGCATTACAATGAGTTTTGAATATGGATACAACATTTCTAGACTTTGATTGCTTCCTATAACATTTATTTCTACACAAGTATATGCGGTCATGTTTTAAAAATAAGAATACAACATTTCTAGAGTTTGATTGCTTCCTCTAACACTTCCTTCTCCACAAGCATATGCGGTCATGTTTTAACTCTCTCATTCCTTGCCCACCACAGACTTCAGGGCTAATATGACGGAAATTAGCACAGAGGCCACGCGCAACTATACCGTGTGCCCGCAACTTTACATTAGAACACAAAAACATTAAGTACTATTCAAGAGGTTTCATAAGTGAGTAAATAAAAGTAGGTAAAGTTGGGGGCATACGATACAGGTGCGCGTGGCCTCCGTGTTCATCTCCGTTGCATTATCCCTGAGTCTATGGTTGATAAGAATATAGCAAAGTTACTTCTAGATTAGGTCCACTGGAAGGGTGCGTGCGAATGAGCAAACTTACTTCTAGAATGGCTTAGTGCACTGGTTGCTACAGCCGAGGAAGCAGCACTTCAGATTTCCCGGGCACTGCTTGTCGTTTTGGCAGCCGTCGACCTGATCCTTGTAGCTACAGTTGGGCACGAAGAGGGGAATGGCTGGGCAATCCCCGGGCTTGGTCACTGGGTTACCATAGCGCGCTGGAACAGGAAAAGACTACTGAAAACTGCAAGAAGGGAATGTTTGAACAGAAGACTATTGGGTACTGCGAAAGAGGGGAGTGGTACGCCAGAACAGGAAAAGACTACTGGAAACTGCAAGAAGGGGATGTTTGAACAGAAGACTATTGGGTACTGCGAAAGAGGGTAGGGGTACGCCAGAACAGGAAAAGACTACTGGAAACTGCAAGAAGGGAATGTTTGAACAAAAGACTATTGGGTACTGCGAAAGAGGGTAGGGGTACGCCAGAACAGGAAAAGACTACTGGAAACTGCAAGAAGGGAACGTTTGAACAGAAGACTATTGGGCACTGCGAATCAAAGAGGAGAGGGGGCGCTAGAATAGGAAAGACCATCAATTACATCTTTTCTTTTCCCCCCACTCCAACTGTATCTACCTAACACTGCTAACCCGGAAAAGTGAAGATGCTGTACCGCCTCTGTCTAACCTTACCATCTCCCCCATCAAAAAAAAAAAGTGACAGAAGGTAAACTAATATAAGAAAGTCATAGTAGTAAATATAAGTAGTACAATAAGACAATACAAAACGATAATACATAAAGGGAGAGCGTTAAGGAGAATAATCGAGGTATTAAATTAAGGAAGTAAAATTAATAGAGGTAGTAAATTAAAGTAGCAAATAAAGTTAGCTCTTGAAGGTAGTAATCGAAGGTAGTAAACAAAGACAGCAAACAAAGATAGCAGAAAAAGGTATGGAATAAAATAGTAAACAGTAAGGAAGAGTGTATGAAGACCCCTTTCCACCCGGAATTGACCTCCCTTTTGGCTATTCTTTACTTTTGTCTATTATGGGAGCGGCGAGTAGCGGGCTTTTTTTTCCACTCCTTTTGTTGCCCTTGAGCCGTCTCCCTTGATGTAAAAAAAAAAAAAAAAATGGGTCTCTATAACTGGGCCTGTATACTCACGATGGCACTGCCGGCCACAGTTGGGCACCAGGCAACACGTCTTCCCATGGCCGCAGTCGTAGTCTGTGTGACATTGGTCTAAGTATTGGATACAAACTATGTCCTTGACGTTCGGGATTGGGCACAGTTTCCTGAAACATACATTCTTTGTCATTAGTACATGGGGCCCCTCCCCAAGTGAATAAGGATGCTACGTCCATAGTCACAAACGTATCGGGCTCCCATCAAGACTATTTTCCAAGGCCACAGAGAAGAATAACCGGGTTTTCATGGGTGATTTCCCCCTTCATGATGCGGAAGTCTGGTTAAACTATCGCTAGAACCACAAAACGGTCCATGAAAATCCCGGCAACACAAGCGCAAAACCAGTGAAAAAAAACTAGATGTCAAGTGAATACTGAAAAAGAAAATAAGAGTTAAAGCTCGAGAACATTGACATTGATGAAAAGAAAATCCCGGAGCCGCTGCAAAGGCATATCCCGGGAGCACATCTGATCTGATCTGACGAGAGGCTTTTCAGCCAGGTGGACTGAGGTGCCGATTCCTTTAAGAGTACCGACTATAAGAGCATTAAGACGAGGCTATCATCTTTACCTGCCTCCACACCTGAAAACAATACAATTCACTACGTGGCTGGCAGACAATATTGCAAGACTTGTGAAATGCTAAGACATCCAATTCTCGTTTGCCAACAGTAATTTTGTATATTCCTATCCTTATACTTTCTTCACATCTCCATTCAATAAAAAATAATAGCCATTTCTATGTCCTGGAAGACGAGTCAACGAATGAGCACGTACGTTGACGACCCGTGTCCATGCCCCTTCCCCAGGGCTTGGGCGACAGCTACGAGGGCCATCAGGGCAAGTGCCAGTTGAAGGAAGCGTCTGGGGACCATTGCGAAGGAAGGGGCGGTGTGATTCAGTGACTGAGCCTAGGAGAAGATGTGGGATCCTGCCTCGACTTTCTGCAACTGACTGAGCTCCAGACCGAGCTGAGATATTTATAAGACCGCGCGCAGTGGATGTACCTGATGACCCTAGCTCATCATCAGTCAGCTGGGAGACGTCAAGCTCTGTTTTTTGTGTGTAATCGACGGGGAAATCATGAAAAAAAATATTAACATTATTTGTTCCAGTTACTGAAACAGTAAAGTGATACATATAATGTGTCCACTTTTTTTTGAGGGAAACCTTAAAACAGGAACGAAAATGAGCGTGTTTTCCCTCCTCCAAGGCCAAGAGCCGTCCGACGAGTGGCCGCGCACCGCCGGCACAGCGGCAGGGAAGTGTTGGTTTGGAAAATATCATGATTTAAAAATAAAATCGATTTATTTGATAAAATCAATTTTTTTGTATCAATTGATTTTTTTTCTTTAGCTTTTGGGAGGCTTTAATATTTTTTTGGTTCAAGTTGATCTTTTTGTTTAATTTTTGAGGACATTTTCTTGTGAAAAACTTTGCCAGAGTCAAATGGAGCCATACTTTATTGTTGTTACTTTACCCAAGATAAGTTTTCACTTGAAAATCATAAGCAGAAAACTAATCAGATCTCACAAATTAAAATACCCAGCACATGAATACAGAGAAACAGAAGAGGACTTCACTCATTATGTAGTATAATTTAAATCACATTAATAAGAAATTAGACTCAATCATGTTCCTGTGCAATAAAAAATATGCTTATTAAAGTTCATAATTACATTATTGTTATTAAAAAAAATCCCAATCTCTTTTATTCTTTTGATTATTTGTCTTGTAAGAGACGGCAACCATTCACTGGTGCCTGACTTGATGCAGGACCAGTACATGACCTGTACACTTACGTAAAGCTTGTCCTGTACAAGTACATCACATTTTCTTCCTTCTACATTATATATATATATATATATATATATATATATATATATATATATATATATATATATATATATATATATATATATATATATATATATATATATATATATATATAAATATATATATATATATATATATATATATATATATATATATATATATATATATATATATATAAAACACACACACACACACACACACACTAAATAGCTTCAAAATGCAGGTGCGCGCTATTAACATTTACATAAACGTGTCGGCGGCCTGCAGAGTTGAGTATATTTTGTTTTTTGCAAGTCTGTGTTTAAGGGAAACGATGAAACAATGTTCCGTGATTCTTTCTGCGGCTGGACCGGCATCCAGCAACTGAGCAGTAAGCCATTCAATCGGATTCAACTTGATTTATGTTACAATAATAATAATAAGCGACGAGGACTGAAAAGCGAGTGACTTGGGGGCGGTATTAAAAGACACTTTCGGTTCTCACATCAGCTATTTCTAAAGGTCAAAGAGGCGATCAATCGGGTTCTAATGAGTGTTTCTTTAGGTTCACGGCACAGAAGAAGGGTCAAACTATCACCAGGGCCATACAAACTACTTCTGGAAATGCCCAAAACTCCTACGAAAGCCTTGTCAAATATGCGAACTTGGGCGACGAAATGTTTAGTAATACGGCCCATGGTAGCCCGTGTTACCAGACGCTCTCGATTCTCAACAAATATTTCCAAATCCCACATATTGAGATTAGTCGGGTTCTCATGAGGTGCAGAGGCCTGGTCAAACTATCACTAGGCTCATATAACTACCCATGGAAATACCCCAAACCTCTACGAAAGCCTTATGAAATGTGGGTGTGTGAGCCCCGAAGTGATTAAGGATATGGGCCCGGGTTACATGTTCCCAGTCTCTCTACGGGCATATGGTTCCTGAGTGAAGATGCTCAGCTATAGATTCGAAACTAACCACGGGGTGTTCAGGAAAATGCTATCATTGTGATTCCCACTCAAAATTCCCGAAAATTACCCCAGTTTTACCGATCCTAATCTAACTTTCCCTGTTCAAGAGCGGGCGACACATATCCGGACAGAGCAGGAAAATACGTGCCCGGGCTAGGAGTGGGGAACCCCGGGAAGAAGTCCCGGCGGACTTCACACGCAGATTTTTTATTTTTATTTATTTATTTATTTATTTTTACATCCCTGCCTATTGCATGCCTGCGCCAGATGGTCGGCCCAAGCCCATCGTTGCGCAGGCATTATTATTATTTTTTTTTATAGCGGCGCCAGTTATGTTTTGGCTCATGCTGCCCCCCGAAACTCATTCTTGATTCACTGGACGGTTTCTTCTAGAGTCCGAGTTGATGGGTGGTCTTCTGGACAGCATGTGGGTAGTCTTAGGCCACTCGGCGGTGACTGAAAAATCCCAGGTGGCAGCGTGGGGATTCGAACCGACGTTGTCCACGGTGTGGTGAATGTGAACCCAGCACGCTAACCACTCAGCCACCGCCTACCCATCTGAGGCCAAAGTGAGGAGACCGAAGGAAGACTAAAAAAACTGACCTTACCCAAAAAGTCATCCAGTCAACCAGTCCAACCCAGCCCAAACTCTCCCCCATCCTCTTCCTCCTCTCCCTCTCCTCCCTCCTTCTAATTAATACACTTCCACACCAGTTTTTTACGTCTCTTGCTAGAACGCACCTTGCATCAACCGGCGGCGCGCGCGTGCACACTCACGCTCATAAACACAGATACACAGTTCCCTTAATTACTGTAAATCAAATCGTGCGTCGCAAAAGTCGAACTCCAGTGAAATAATTCCTCTCGACTCTTTTGTGGGACACACACACACACACTTTTCATTAATGGTTCCTTTTTTTTTTTTGCCTTTGAGCTGTTTCCTCTACTGTAAAAGAAACAAAAACTACACAATGTTTTTTTTTATATATTTACGCGAAAAAAAGTGATTGTAGTCCAGAAATAGATCCTTCTTTCCCGAAATGAACTCAAACATTCCATTCAACACTACTCGTACACACACACACACACACACACTCACACACATACACACACACACACACACACACATATACACACACACACACACACACACACACACACACACACACACACACATACAAACTAGACAGCAACTATGGAGACCAGACCATACGAGTGTAGTTTAAGCCCAGTTAACGACAACTTGAGAGAGAGAGAGAGAGAGAGAGAGAGAGAGAGAGAGAGACCAGTAGCTTCATGTTTACTATAGTGCTACGATCCACAATACAACATATACAGTCGGCGCAATTGAAAATGTCGCGAGATGCGGCAGACTTAACAACAAAGACTAAACAATAAAAAATGTAAAAAAAAAATAGAACTTACCAAGCTCTAGTAGCGTGTAGGCATCCCTTTACGTTTAATGCACTCATTAAGGCGTGTAGGAAGGGAACTGGCAAGGTTTTTTAGAGTATCAGGGCTAATTTCCTCCCATTCCTTCCTGATTGATGCCTTCAGCCGGGTTACCGATGAGGTGTCTGCTTGTCGTAATTTCCGTTTCAAAATGGCCCACAGATTTTCTATTGGATTTAAATCAGGTGAGTTACCTGGCCAATCACTGAAGAATGGAATGTCACAGTCTGTGAGCCACCGAGTCACATCCTTGGCAGTGTGACAAGGTGCACCGTCTTGCATGAAGAAGTCGGCCCCACACATGTCAAAAGAGTCTGGTAGGTGGTCACATACGAGCTCGAAGTAATTGTTTTTGTTGACAGTCACATTTTGAGGGAAAAATACAAGGTCACCAATGCTGTGATATGAAAAACATCCCCATACCATCACTTTGTCTGGGTGTTTCACGACGCCTCTCGTGTACTTGGGGTCAATGGGGTCGCTGCCTCTGGGCCGGTACACTCTGCCAGACGGGTTGCCGGTTACACAGAACATGGCCTCATCGCTCCAGAGCACACTACGCCACTAAACGACATCTCATTCTTTGTATTTCTTGGCAAAAATAAGTCTGTTTCTCCTTTGTCGTTCTGTCAGCTCGGGTTTAGGCAGCGGCCGGTGAGAGAGGTACTGCAGGTCGTCGTGAATGTAATGCTGCACCGTTCTTAAACTGACAGAAGCAAGTAAATTAGGATTGCCTTGCTGTATTTCTTTAGCTGTAAGGCGTGGATTAACCTCCAGCTGACGTCTGATAACATTTAAAGTCCGTTGGTTAATTTGTTATGCTTTGCCAGGGTGCTCCTTGTGCCCTGGTAGTGAGACACCTCCACCGTCGAGAAATCTTTTCACCCAGCGTTGCACAGTTCTAAGGTTAACACCAGCACTATTTGAAATATCCTTTAGTGGCTTTCCGGCCTTGTAGAGGGCCACTATCTCTGCGATTTTGTCACTGTTAATTTGAGGTCTCGCAGCCATTGTTGTTGGAATAGGAGTGTAACATTAGACGAGTGACGGGGAAAAACACAGGAAAATCGATCATTTCCCAACGCGGTAACCGCCTCTCATCACTCAGTGACAGACACTGAGTTCAAGGTCATCTGTCAATCTTGGCGCCAATTAGCTGCCAGATGTTCAATAACCATGCGGCAAGTGGCGGTTTAACCTAGAGAGGAGCGTAATTTGAAATACTAGTAGAGATGATGAATCGTCTCGCTATCGGATGTTAACGCTTCATCGCGACATTGTCAATTGCGCCAATTGTATATATATATATATATATATATATATTTATATATATATATATATAGATATATATATATTTTTATGTTGTTGTTTTGTTATTTTCGGTGGGTTCCCTTGAGGGGCCTCTTGGACGAACCCAGGCGTGGCGTGGCCTGGCGCAGACGAATTTTATTTACAGTTGCTGCCGTGATGTAGGATTCGTCAAGGTCGACAGACGATTATAAGAAAGTAAAACATAATCTATTTCAGTGTTTTATTCATGAACAGAGAAGTAAAAAAATATTGAACGTCCACATCAGCCGTCGACAAGTGCATGACTGCGTGGCTCACTTCTCTACTGCACTGAAGAGAGAAAGCAGAACGCATTACAATGAGTTTTGAATATGGATACAACATTTCTAGACTTTGATTGCTTCCTCTAACATTTTCTTCTACACAAGTATATGCGGTCATGTTTAAAAATATGGATAAAACATTTCTAGAGTTTAATTGCTTCCTCTAACATTTTCTTCTACACAAGTATATGCGGTCATGTTTAAACTCTCTCATTCCTTACCCACCACAGACTCAAGGGCTAATATGACGGAAATTAGCACAGAGGCCACGCGCAACTATACTGTGTGCCCGCAACTTTACATTAGAACACAAAAACATTAAGTAGTATTCAAGAGGTTTCATAAGTGAGTAAATAAAAGTAGGTAAAGTTGGGGGCATACGATACAGGTGCGCGTGGCCTCCGTGTTCATCTCCGTTGCACTATCCCTTGTGTCTACGGTGGATAAGAATATAGGAAAGTTACTTCTAGATTAGGTCCACTGGAAGGGTGCGTGCGAATGAGCAAACTTACTTCTACAATGGCTTAGTGCACTTAAGGCTACAGCCGACGAAGCAGCACTTCAGATATCCCGGGCACTGCTTGTCGAAGAGGCATTCGTTGATCTTCTCCTTGTAGCTACAGTTGAGCGCGATGAAGGGAATGGCTGGACAATTTCCGGGCTTGGTCACTGGTTTATTGTAGAGCGCTGGAACAGGAAAAGAGTACTGGAAACTGCAAGAAGGGGATGTTTGAACAAAAGACTATTGGGTGCTGGGAAAGAGGGTAGGGGTACGCCAGAACAGGAAAAGACTATTGGACACTGTAAGAAGGGGACGTTTGAACAGAAGACTATTGGGTACTACGATAAGGGAGGGGTACGCCAGAACAGGGAAAGACTAAGTTTGAACAGAAGACTATTGGGCACTGCGAACTAAAGAGGAGAGGGGGCGCTAGAACAGGAAAAGACCACCAATTTCATCTTTTCTTTTCCCCCCACTCCAGTTGTATCTACCTACCACTGCTAACCCTGAACAATGAAGATGCTGTACGGCCTCTGTCTAACCTTACCATCTCCCCCTCCAAAAAAAAAAGTGACAGAAGGTAAACTAATACAAGAAAGTCATAACAGTAAATAAAGGTAGTACAATAAGACAATACATAAAGGTAATACATATAGGGAGAGCGTTAGGGAGAAGAATCGAAGTATCAAATAGAGGTACTAAAATTAATAGAGATAGTAAATTAAGGTAGCTATTGAAGGTAGTAAACAAAGGTAGTAAACAAAGATAGCAGAAGAAGGTATGAAATAAAGTATTAAACAGTAAAAAGTACTAATGGGTCTCTACCACTGGGCCTGTATACTCACGATAGCACTGCCGGCCACAGTTGGGCACCAGGCAACATGTCTCCCCATGGCCGCAGTCGTAGTCTGTGTGACATTGGTCGAAGTATTGGATGCAAAATATGTCCTTGACGTTCGGGATTGGGCACAGTTTCCTGAAACATGCGTTCTTGTCATTAGTACATGGGGCCCCTCCCCAAGTGAATATGGATGCTACGTCCATAGTCACAAACGTATCGGGCTCCCATCAAGACTATTTTCCAAGGCCACAGAGAAGAATAACCGGGTTTTCATGGGTGATTTCCCCCTTCATGATGCGGAAGTCTGGTTAAACTATCGCTAGAACCACAAAACGGTCCATGAAAATCCCGGCAACACAAGCGCAAAACCAGTGAAAAAAAACTAGATGTCAAGTGAATACTGAAAAAGAAAATAAGAGTTAAAGCTCGAGAACATTGACATTGATGAAAAGAAAATCCCGGAGCCGCTGCAAAGGCATATCCCGGGAGCACATCTGATCTGATCTGACGAGAGGCTTTTCAGCCAGGTGGACTGAGGTGCCGATTCCTTTAAGAGTACCGACTATAAGAGCATTAAGACGAGGCTATCATCTTTACCTGCCTCCACACCTGAAAACAATACAATTCACTACGTGGCTGGCAGACAATATTGCAAGACTTGTGAAGTGCTAAGACATCCAATTCTCGTTTGCCAACAGTAATTTTGTATATTCCTATCCTTATACTTTCTTCACATCTCCATTCAATAAAAAATAATAGCCATTTCTATGTCCTGGAAGACGAGTCAACGAATGAGCACGTACGTTAACGACCCGTGTCCATGCCCCTTCCCCAGGGCTTGGGCGACAGCTACGAGGGCCATCAGGGCAAGTGCCAGTTGAAGGAAGCGTCTGGGGACCATTGCGAAGGAAGGGGCGGTGTGATTCAGTGACTGAGCCTAGGAGAAGATGTGGGATCCTGCCTCGACTTTCTGCAGCTGACTGAGCTCCAGACCGAGCTGAGATATTTATAAGACCTCCCGCAGTGGATGTACCTGACGACCCTAGCTCATCATGAGTCAGCTGGGAGAGGTCACGCTCTGTTTTTTGTGTGTAATTGACGGGGAAATCATGAAAAAAAAAAATTAACATTATTTGTTCCTGTTACGGAGACAGTAAAGTGATACACATAATTTGTCCACTTTTTGTGAAGGAAACTTCAAAACAGGAACAAAAATGAGCGTGTTTTCCCTCCTCCAAGGCCAAGAGCCGTCCGACGAGTGGCCGCGCGCCGCCGGCACAGCGGCAGGGAAGTGTTGGGTTGGAAAATTTCATGATTTAAAAATAAAATCGATTTATTTGATAAAATCAATTTTTTTGTATCAATTGATTTTTTTTTAGCTTTTGGGAGGCTTTAATATTTTTTTGGTTTATGTTGATTTTTTTTGTTTAATTTTTGAGGACATTTTCTTGTGAGAAACTTTGTCAGGGTCAAATGGAGCCATACTTTATTGTTGTTACTTTACCCAAGATAAGTTTTCACTTGAAAATCATAAGCAGAAAACTAATCAGATCTCACAAATTAAAATACCCAACACATGAATACAGAGAAACAGAAGAGGTCTTAACTCATTATGTAGTATAATTTAAATCATATTAATAAGAAATTAGACTCAATCATGTTCCTGTGCAATAAAAAATATGCTTATTAAAGTTCATAATTACATTATTGTTATTAAAAAAAATCCCAATCTCTTTTATTCTTTTGATTATTTGTCTTGTAAGAGACGGCAACCATTCACTGGTGCCTGACTTGATGCAGGACCAGTACATGACCTGTACACTTACGTAAAGCTTGTCCTGTACAAGTACATCACATTTTCTTCCTTCTACATTATATATATATATATATATATATATATATATATATATATATATATATATATATATATATATATATATATATATATATATATATATATATATATATATATATATATATATATATATATATATATATATATATATATATATATATATATATATATATATATATATATATATATATATATATATATATATATATATATATATATATATATATATATATATATATATATATATATATATATATATATATATATATATATATATATATATATATATATATATATATATATATATATATAACACAAACACACACACTAAATAGTTTCAAAATGCAGGTGCGCGCTATTAACATTTACATAAACGTGTCGGCGGCCTGCAGTGTTGAGTATATTTTGTTTTTTGCAAGTCTGTGTTTCTTTAGGTTCACGGCACAGAAGAAGGGTCAAAATACCACCAGGACCATACAAACTACTTCTGGAAATGCCCAAAACTCCTACGAAAGCCTTGTCAAATATGCGAACTTGGGCGACGAAATGTTTAGTAATACGGCCCATGGTAGCCCGTGTTACCAGACGCTCTCGATTCTCAACAAATATTTCCAAATCCCACATATTGAGATTAGTCGGGTTCTCATGAATGTTTCTTCACGTTCACGGTGCAGAGGCCTGGTCAAACTATCACTAGGCTCATATAACTACCCATGGAAATACCCCAAACCTCTACGAAAGCCTTATGAAATGTGGATGTGTGAGCCCCGAAGTGATTAAGGATATGGGCCCGGGTTACATGTTCCCAGTCTCTCTACGGGCATATGGTTCCTGAGTGAAGATGCTCAGCTATAGATTCGAAACTAACCACGGGGTGTTCAGGAAAATGCTATCATTGTGATTCCCACTCAAAATTCCCGAAAATTACCCCAGTTTTACCGAACCTAATCTAACTTTCCCTGTTCAAGAGCGGGCGACACATATCCGTACAGAGCAGGAAAATACGTGCCCGGAACTCATTCTTGATTCACTGGACGGTTTCTTCTAGAGTCCGGGTTGATGGGTGGTCTTCTGGACAGCATGTGGGTAGTCTTAGGCCACTCGGCGGTGACTGAAAAATCCCAGGTGGTAGCGTGGAGACTCGAACCGACGTTGTCCACGGTGTGGTGAATGTGAACCCAGCACGCTAAACACTCAGCCACCGCCTACCCATCTGAGGCCAAAGTGAGGAGACCGAAGGAAGACTAAAAAAACTGACCTTACCCAAAAAGTCATCCAGTCAACCAGTCCAACCAAGCCCAAACTCTCCCCCATCCTCTTCCTCCTCTCCCTCTCCTCCCTCCTTCTAATTAATACACTTCCACACCAGTTTTTTACGTCTCTTGCTAGAACGCACCTTGCATCAACCGGCGGCGCGCGCGTGCACACTCACACTCATAAACACAGATACACAGATCCCTTAATTACTGTAAATCAAATCGTGCGTCGCAAAAGTCGAACTCCAATGAAATAATTCCTCTTAACTCTTTTGTGGGAACAGGGAGTGGCTGGCTTTTTTTTCATTAATGGTTCCTTTTTTTTTTTTGCCTTTGAGCTGTTTCCTCTACTGTAAAATAAAAAAAAATACACAATGTTTTTTTATATATATTTACGCGAAAAAAAGTGACTGTAGTCCAGAAATAGATCCTTCTTGCCCGAAATGAACTCAAACATCCCATTCAACACTACTCGTACACACACCCACACACACACACACACACACACACACACAAAATAGACAGTAACTATGGAAACCAGACCATACGAGTGTAGTTTAAGCCCAGTTAACGACAACTTGGGAGAGAGAGAGAGAGAGAGAGAGAGAGAGAGAGAGAGAGAGAGAGAGAGAGAGAGAGAGAGAGAGAGAGAGAGAGAGAGAGAGAGAGAGAGAGAGAGAGAGAGAGAGAGAGAGAGAGAGAGAGAACAGTAGCTTCATGTTTACTATAGTGTCACGATCCACAATACAACATATATATATTTTTTTTAGGTGGGTTCCCTTGAGGGGCCTCTTGGACGACCCCAGGCGTGGCGTGGCGTGGCGCAGACGAATTTTATTTACAGTTGCTGCCGTGATGTATGATTCGTCAAGGTCGACAGACGATTATAAAAAAGTAAAACATAATCTATTTCAATGTTTTATTCATGAACAGAAAAGTAAAAAAATATTGAACGTCCACATCAGCCGTCGACAAGTGCATGACTGCGTGGCTCACTTCTCTACTGCACTGAAGAGAGAAAGCAGAACGCATTACAATGAGTTTTGAATATGGATACAACATTTCTAGACTTTGATTGCTTCCTATAACATTTTCTTCTACACAAGTATATGCGGTCATGTTTTAAAAATATGGAGACAACATTTCTAGACTTTGATTGCTTCCTCAAACAGTTTCTTCTACACAAGTATATGCGGTCATGTTTAAAAATATGGATACAACATTTCTAGAGTTTAATTGCTTCCTCTAACATTTTTTTCTGCACAAGTATATGCGGTCATGTTTTAAAAATTAGGATACAACATTTCTAGACTTTGATTGCTTACTCTAACATTTTCTTCTGCACAAGTATATGCGGTCATGTTTTGAAAATAAGAATACAACATTTCTGGAGTTTAATTGCTTCCTCTAACATTTCCTTCTTCACAAGTATATGCGGTCATGTTTTAAAAATAAGAATACAACATTTCTAGAGTTTGATTGCTTCCTCTAACATTTCCTTCTGCACAAGTATATGCGGTCATGTTTTAACTCTCTCATTCCTTGCCCACCACAGACTTCAGGGCTAATATGACGGAAATTAGCACAGAGGCCACGCGCAACTATACCGTGTGCCCGCAACTTTACATTAGAACACAAAAACATTAAGTACTATTCAAGAGGTTTCATAAGTGAGTAAATAAAAGTAGGTAAAGTTGGGGGCATACGATACAGGTGCGCGTGGCCTCCGTGTTCATCTCCGTTGCACTATCCCTTGTGTCTACGGTGGATAAGAATATAGGAAAGTTACTTCTAGATTAGGTCCACTGGAAGGGTGCGTGCGAATGAGCAAACTTACTTCTACAATGGCTTAGTGCACTTGTTGCTACAGCCGACGAAGCAGCACTTCAGATATCCCGGGCACTGCTTGTCGTAGAGGCATTCGTTGATCTTCTCTTTGTAGCTACAGTTGAGCGCGATGAAGGGAATGGCTGGACAATTTCCGGGCTTGGTCACTGGTTTATTGTAGAGCGCTGGAACAGGAAATGACTACTGGAAACTGCAAGAAGGGGATGTTTGAACAAAAGACTATTGGGTGCTGGGAAAGAGGGTAGGGGTACGCCAGAACAGGAAAAGACTACTGGAAACTGCAAGAAGGGAACGTTTGAACAGAAGACTATTGGGTGCTGCGAAAGAGGGTAGGGGTACGCCAGAACAGGAAAAGACTACTGGAAACTGTAAGAAGGGAACGTTTGAACAGAAGACTATTGGGTACTGCGAAAGAGGGTAGGGGTACGCCAGAACAGGAAAAGACTACTGGAAACTGCAAGAAGGGAACGTTTGAACAGAACACTATTGGGTACTGCGAAAGACGGTAGGGGTACGCCAGAACAGGAAAAGACTATTGGAAACTGTAAGAAGGGGACGTTTGAACAGAAGACTATTGGGCACTGCGAAAGAGGGTAGGGGTACGCCAGAACAGGAAAAGACTATTGGACACTGTAAGAAGGGAACGTTTGAACAGAAGACTATTGGGCACTGCGAAAGAGGGTAGGGGTACGCCAGAACAGGAAAAGACTATTGGAAACTGTAAGAAGGGGACGTTTGAACAGAAGACTATTGGGTACTGCCAAAGAGGGTAGGGGTACGCCAGAACAGGAAAAGACTATTGGGTGCTGAAAGAGGGTAGGGGTACGCCAGAACAGGAAAAGACTATTGGAAACTATAAGAAGGGAACGTTTGAACAGAAGACTATTGGGTACTACGATAAGGGAGGGGTACGCCAGAACAGGGAAAGACTAAGTTTGAACAGAAGACTATTGGGCACTGCGAACTAAAGAGGAGAGGGGGCGCTAGAACAGGAAAAGACCACCAATTTCATCTTTTCTTTTCCCCCCACTCCAGTTGTATCTACCTACCACTGCTAACTCTGGAAAATGAAGATGCTGTACGGCCTCTGTCTAACCTTACCATCTCCCCCTCCAAAAAAAGTGACAGAAGGCAAACTAATACAAGAAAGTCATAACAGTAAATAAAGGAAGGACAATAAGACAATACATAAAGGTAATACATATAGGGAGAGCGTTAGGGAGAAGAATCGAAGTATCAAATAGAGGTACTAAAATTAATAGAGATAGTAAATTAAGGTAGCTATTGAAGGTAGTAAACAAAGGTAGTAAACAAAGATAGCAAAAGAAGGTATGAAATAAAGTATTAAACAGTAAAAAGTACTAATGGGCCTCTACCACCGGGCCTGTATACTCACGATAGCACTGCCGGCCACAGTTGGGCACCAGGCAACACGTCTCCCCATGGCCGCAGTCGTAGTCTGTGTGACATTGGTCGAAGTATTGGATGCAAAATATGTCCTTGACGTTCGGGATTGGGCACAGTTTCCTGAAACATGCGTTCTTGTCATTAGTACATGGGGCCCCTCCCCAAGTGAATATGGATGCTACGTCCATAGTCACAAACGTATCGGGCTCCCATCAAGACTATTTTCCAAGGCCACAGAGAAGAATAACTGGGTTTTCATGGGTGATTTCCCCCTTCATGATGCGGAAGTCTGGTTAAACTATCGCTAGAACCACAAAACGGTCCATGAAAATCCCGGCAACACAAGCGCAAAACCAGTGAAAAAAAACTAGATGTCAAGTGAATACTGAAAAAGAAAATAAGAGTTAAAGCTCGAGAACATTGACATTGATGAAAAGAAAATCCCGGAGCCGCTGCAAAGGCATATCCCGGGAGCACATCTGATCTGATCTGACGAGAGGCTTTTCAGCCAGGTGGACTGAGGTGCCGATTCCTTTAAGAGTACCGACTATAAGAGCATGAAGACGAGGCTATCATCTTTACCTGCCTCCACACCTGAAAACAATACAATTCACTACGTGGCTGGCAGACAATATTGCAAGACTTGTGAAATGCTAAGACATCCAATTCTCGTTTGCCAACAGTAATTTTGTATATTCCTATCCTTATACTTTCTTCACATCTCCATTCAATAAAAAATAATAGCCATTTCTATGTCCTGGAAGACGAGTCAACGAATGAGCACGTACGTTAACGACCCGTGTCCATGCCCCTTCCCCAGGGCTTGGGCGACAGCTACGAGGGCCATCAGGGCAAGTGCCAGTTGAAGGAAGCGTCTGGGGACCATTGCGAAGGAAGGGGCGGTGTGATTCAGTGACTGAGCCTAGGAGAAGATGTGGGATCCTGCCTCGACTTTCTGCAGCTGACTGAGCTCCAGACCGAGCTGAGATATTTATAAGACCTCCCGCAGTGGAAGTACCTGACGACCTTAGCTCATCATGAGTCAGCTGGGAGACGTCAAGCTCTGTTTTTTGTGTGTGTAATTGACGGGGAAATCATGAAAAAAAATATTAACATTATTTGTTCCTTTTACGGAGACAGTAAAGTGATACACATAATGTGTCCACTTTTTTTGAAGGAAACTTCAAAACAGGAACGAAAATGAGCGTGTTTTCCCTCCCCCGAGGCCAAGAGCCGTCCGAGGAGTGGCCGCGCGCCGCCGGCACAGCTGCAGGGAAGTGTTGGTTTGGAAAATATCATGATTTAAAAATAAAATCGATTTATTTGATAAAATCAATTTTTTTGTATCAGTTGAATTTTTTTTTTAGATTTTGCAAGGTTTTAATATTTTTTTGGTTTAAGTTGATTTTTTGTTTCGCTTATGAGGACATTTTCTTGTGAGAAACTTTGTCAGGGTCAAGTGGAGCCATACTTTATTGTTGTTACTTTACCCAAGATAAGTTTTCACTTGAAAATCATAAGCAGAAAACTAATCAGATCTCACAAATTAAAATACCCAACACATGAATACAGAGAAACAGAAGAGGACTTCACTCATTATGTAGTATAATTTAAATCACATCTTCTGGACAGCATGTGGGTAGTCTTAGGCACCTCGGCGGTGACTGAACAATCCCAGGTGGTAGCGTGGGGATTCGAACCGACGTTGTCCATGGCGTGGTGAATGTGAACCCAGCACGCTAACCACTCAGCCACCGCCTACCCATCTGAGGCCAAAGTGAGGAGACCGAAGGAAGACTAGAAAAACTGACCTTACCCAAAAAGTCATCCAGTCAACCAGTCCAACCAAGCCCAAACTCTCCCCCATCCTCTTCCTCCTCTCCCTCTCCTCCCTCCTTCTAATTAATACACTTCCACACCAGTTTTTTACGTCTCTTGCTAGAACGCACTTTGCATCAACCGGCGGCGCGCGCGTGCACACTCACGCTCATAAACACAGATACACAGTTCCCTTAATTACTGTAAATCAAATCGTGCGTCGCAAACACCTCTCCCCCGAAACAAACACCTTTCCTCCCGGATTTGACCTCTCTTTCGGCCACCTCTTTTGATTCTTTCTTTTTTTTTAGGAGCAGCGAGTAGCGTTTTTTTTTTATTATTATTGTTTCCTTTTTTTGTTTCCTTTGTTGTAAAAAAAAAAAAGTAACTCCAATGAAATAACTCGTTTTGACTTTTTTTGTGGGAACAGTGAGTAGCGGGCTTTTCTTTCATTATTGTTTCCTTTTTTTTTTTTTTGCCTTTGAGCTGTTTTCTCTACTGTAAAAAAAAAGAAGAAAAAGAAAAAAAACTACACAATGCTTTTTTATATATTAACGCAAAAAAAGTGATTGTAGTCCAGAAACAAATATTTCTTACCCGAAATGAACTCAAACATCCCATTCAACACTACTCGTTAATTGCAGTACATCATGAGGAACCTTACACACATTACATGCTATATTTATGCAAAAAAAAAAAAAAAAAGTATTCCAAGAATAGATTTTTCTTACCCGAAATAAACTCAAACATCCCATTCAACACTACTCATACAATTGCAACACATCATGAGGAACCTTACACACAGTACTTGTTATATTTATGCAAAAAGTAGAAAAATAAAATGTAGTCCAGAAATAGATTTTTTTTTTACCCCGAAATAATCCCAATCATCCCATCTAAAACTACTCATGCAATTGCAACACATCATGAGGAACCCCACACACAAGCTCGCCATTAGTGCTAGTAAAGAGAAGTGTTA
Source organism: Eriocheir sinensis (assembly GCF_024679095.1). NCBI lineage: Eukaryota > Metazoa > Arthropoda > Malacostraca > Decapoda > Varunidae > Eriocheir > Eriocheir sinensis. The sequence continues at coordinate 13,873,194 of NC_066530.1, forward strand.
GTAATAAGTAGTTTTTTCTTTACTGCAGAGAAAACAGCTGAAGGGCAAAAAAAAAAAGGAAACAATAATGAAAAAAAAAGCCCGCTACTCGCTGCTACTATAAAAGAGTTCCTTGGAGTGGCCGAAAGAGAGGTCAATTTTGGAAGGAGAGGTGTCCTGATACCCTCCTTTTGAAAGAGTTCAAGTCGTAGGCAGGAGGAAATACAGATGAAGGAAGATTGTTCCAGAGTTTACCTGTGTGAGGGATGAAAGAGTGAAGATGCTGGTTAACTCGTGCGTAAGGAATTTGGACAGTAAAGGGATGAGCTTGAGTAGAAAGTCGTGTGCGGCGAGGCCGCGGGAGGGGGGGAGGCATGCAGTTAGCAAGTTCAGAAGAGCAGTCAGCGTGAAAACATCGATAGAAGATAGAAAGAGAGGCAACTTGGCGGTGGAATTTAAGAGGTAGAAGACAATCAGTAAGAGGAGGAGAGCTGATGAGACGAAGAGCCTTAGACTCCACTCTGTCCAGGAGAGCTGTGTGGGGGGACACGTGAGATGCATACTCCATACGAGGGCGGACAAGGCCCTTGTATTTGGATAGCAACTGTGCGGGGGAAAAGAACTGGCGGAGACGATACAGAACACTCAGCCTCGAAGAAGCTGATTTAGTGAGAGAAGAGATGGTGAAGTTTCCAGTTAAGATTTTGAGTTAAGGATAGACCGAGGACGTAGGGGCGGATCCAGAAAATCAATTTTGGGGGGGCCCGATGGTAAAATTTCATAAGTTAGCGACAGCCTCAAAACAGTGAAGACCAATGGATAGTGATGGCGGTTCTTTGCTTAAAATCCGCAGCTCCCGAGCAATCAACGTATATGTAACAGATGAATTTTTCTTGTATATATATATATATATATATATATATATATATATATATATATATATATATATATATATATATATATATATATATATATATATATATATATATATATATATATATATATATATATATATATATATATATATATATATATATATATATATATATATATATATATATATATATATATATATATATATATATATATATATATATATATATATATATATATATATATATATATATATATATATATATATATATATATATATATATATATATATATATATATATATATATATATATATACATATAAACATATGAAGTGCAATCAATATTTAAGCTGGCAAGCAATAACAAGAGACAATTCAAATTGTACATCCGACCAGTAAAAAAACAGATCCGAACAGGTAAAAATCATCACCATACGAGCATTCGAGGAAAACTAAATGTTTATTTTGATATGTAAGCAGCAAGGGTGATCATAATACAGGTCATATATAAACTACAAACCTAACCTTAACAAAAAAGAGTTGATATGTAAAATTAAACACAGCTGATGATATAAAGGAATTTTTATAGGGCTTCTCTTGCATGGGATTGAGGTAACACATTAGCAAAGATTGGCTGATCTAAAGAAATATATTTACACAATCCCAAGTATTCAACAAGAGCTTCACAAAGCAAAGAGTAGTCGGCGTTTTTTTCGCCGAATTTGCTTATCACTCTCTCGACTGAAATGGGAATATCATAGTGGACACAGAGGAAGGCAAGTCCGTTCAGGCGCTCTTGGCCGACGGTAGGGGAGAGCGGTGATGATTCGGACAGTGGGATGGTCCGGCCACAGCAATTATTGTAAAGTGTATGGGACTGAGTGCCGCGAGATTTTGTGTGAATATGCAAAACTTTGTTGCCTTGGCCCACAAAGGGACAACCACGCCCTCAGAGCTGTTCTTTTCGATGCAAGTCCGATTTTATGTTTTTTCATCTCGTATGTAATATTTTCAGGGTGTATCGTAAGCTCTCACTTCAAAACCATGGCAAGTAGCGAGATGTAAATTATTTCGGTGACGCAGCGATGCACGGCGAAGGTGTTGCCGTGTAACACGATCACCCGGCCAGCTCTCGTGCTGGAAAAGTAGTGTGACCACACATTTGTTTTTTATAGAGTCGTGATGATTCGGACGGTTGATTTTTTCATGATTTTAATAAATTTATGTCAATTTAAACACTATAGGTGTTGCAACGGTTATAAAAAGGTTAATTTGGTTGATTTATATTCAGATATTATGCTTGTGAAAAGAGAAGGAAGCCATAATACCAAAATTTTTGAGATATTTCTTGTAGTTCTCCTTTAATTTTTTTTCCTTTAAATATTGAGAGGATACTTTTGTGCTTATACAGATGTCTTGCAGTAGATATATTTTTGTTTATTAGCCAATCAAACTTAAGTTATATTAATATTATGGCGAGTATTACGAGTGTCCGCACCATCCCACCTCCCTGGCCGAACCATCACCACGGGTGGGGATGGTTCGAACGATTTAGAAACTTGTCTTTCATCACCTACATCTGAAAATTGGAAATAGCTACGGGTCGTCCGACACTCCCTCCCCCCCCCCACCGGGTACGGCGTACTACGGCCCTGTACAAGTATATAGATTGTTAGATGAGTGCGGGCCCCATAAGAGCGCAGGGCCCTGGGCACGTGCCCATTGTGCCCTGGCCCTGCAGGAGAGTGAAAAATTACATCAGACACCGAAATTTTTTAAATCTTGCCTGAGCATCCCGTCCACCTCCGCATAGTAAAGCCCAAAAAACCTATAGAGGAGGATTTTTTTAAAGTTCGGAGGACAGCGTCCAGAGCTATCTAGCGGCGGCCGGCTTCGCTCCCCAGCTCTCTAGCTTTTTAGGGATATCTTAAATATATTTTATGTTTTCTCAATTCATGGGTATTTCAAATATTTTAGTTATCCTAATATTTTTGGGGGGGCCGGGCCATCTGGCTCCCCACCCACGTATCCGCGCCTGCATATGCCTACAGCCGACGACACATTCCGTATTATAGTTGCAGCACATTATAAGCGAGTCAAGTCTGTACCCACTATCCGCATACACTCGAGATTTTCTGGGGGGCGGAGATTTTCCTCCCCTGCGAGGACGTTTAGTGTTGAAGAAGGTGACAGCTGAGTGTTGTTGAAGAATAGAGGATAGGTGTTTGGAAGATTGTGTCGAGTTGATAGGTGGAGATTTTTTTTTTTTGAGGCATTGAAGGACACAAGGTTCCTTTTACCCCAATCAGAAATGATAGCAAGGTCTGAGGTTAAGCGTTCTGCAGCCTCCACTCTGGAGTCTTGTAATTCCTGTTGAGAGGGTCTGCTGTTGAAAGAAGTTGAATAATGCAGAGTGGAGTCGTTAGCATATGAGTGGACAGGACAGTTTGTTATGGAAAGAAGATCATTGATGAATAACAGGAAGAGAGTGGGTGATAGGACAGAGCCCTGTGGAACACCACTGTTAATAGGTTTAGGGGAAGAACAGTAACCGTCTACCACAGCAGAGATAGAACGGCCGGAAAGGAAACTGGAGATAAAGGAACAGAGAGAAGGATAGAATCCGAAAGAGGGCAGTTTAGAAAGCAAAGACTTGTGCCAGACTCTATCGAAAGCTTTCGATATGTCTAGCGCAACTGAGAAAGTTTCACCGAAACGGCTAAGAGAGGATGACCAAGAGTCAGTTAAGAGAGTAAGAAGATCGCCAGTAGAACGCCTCTTGCGGAACCCATACTGGCCATCAGATAGAAGGTCAGAAGTGGAGAAGTGGTTTTGAATCTTCCGGTTAAGGATTTATTCAAAGCTTTAGATAGACAAGAAAGTAAAGCTATACGGCGGTAGTTTGAAGGATTGGAACGGTCACCCTTCTTAGCACAGGCTGTATGAAGGCGTACTTCCAGCAGGAAGGAAAGGTAGACGTTGATAGGCAGAGGCGAAAGAGTTTGACCAAGCAGGGTGTCAGTACGGAAGCACAGTTTTTAAGGACAATAGGAGAGTTGAGGCCTGAGAGGGCATAGAAAACATCATTCTTAAGAATCTTAATAACGCATAAAGGAGTCAGAGGCGGGTAGTGAGTAGTGTTAGTAAAGAGTAGTGTAAGTAAAAAGTCGTGTTAGAAAAAAGTGGTGTTAGTAAATAGTAGTGTCAGTAAAAAGTAGTGTAAGTAATGAGTAGTGTAAGTAATGAGAAGTGTAAGTAATGAGTAGAGTAAGTAAAAATTAGTGTTAGTAAAGAGAAGTGTTTAATTAAAGGTCGTATTATGAGACATTCCGCCGCCCAAGAACACATATTTAGCAAGGCTTTCGTAGTAGTTGTGGGGATTTCTAGGAGTAGTTTTATGACCCTGGTGGTAGTCTGACCCTTCTTCTGGACCATGAACCTAAAGAGACGCTCATTAGAACCCGACTGACCCCCCAAGAACACATATTTGACAAGGCTTTCGTAGTAGTTGTGGGGATTTCTAGGAGTAGTTTTATGACCCTAGTGATAGTCTGACCATTCTTCTGGACCATGAACCTAAAGAGACGCTCATTAGAACCCAACTGACCCCCCAAGAACACATATTTGACAAGGCTTTCGTAGTAGTTGTGGGGATTTCTAGGAGTAGTTTTATGACCCTGGTGATAGTCTGACCCTTCTTCTGGACCATGAACCTAAAGAGACGCTCATTAGAACCCAACTGATCCCCTCACTGATCTTTAGAAATAGCTGATGTTAGAAGCAAGAGTGTCTTGTAATACCAGACTTAAGATTACTGAACAGATTCTCTAACGTTTCGAGTCCTCAGTATATGTATTTGTCTTATTCAGCTCTTTTTGGTCTACTGATTTCCAAGCGTGGATTCACAACCCTGGCGGAAGTGTTGCAAGGCAGTGAGTATGCAGGGAAACACTCATGAAAACCCGACGCGTATCCTCTGTGGTCTTCTAAAATTATCATAACAACCGCTCAAGGTTTTTGTGAATACGAGCCAACGAGGTGAATCTCTCTCTGTCTCTGTCTCTGTCTCTGTGTCTCTGTGTCTCTGTGTCTCTCTCTCTCTCTCTCTCTCTCTCTCTCTCTCTCTCTCTCTCTCTCTCTCTCTCTCTCTCTCTTTTGTAAATGCAAAGTCATAGGGTAAAGTGCTTTTCTCTGCAACACACACACACACACACACACCGTCAAAACTCCTCGCCCCTGCCTGTTTCCTCGTCATGTACCAAGAGCCTGTGAATGCCCCGACGCCTGAACCTCCGGAACGAGACAATACGTGCATATCATCTTTTACAGGTTTCATTTTGCACCCCCCCCCCCCCCCCCACACACACACACACACATTCCGCGGTTTTGCTGAAGGCTGTTTCTTTGTTTATACACCTCCCAGCTTGCCACACACACACACACACATACACACAGATGGGTAACGAAGCGTGTGGTATGGTAATAAAAATAATTGTGTGTGTGTGTGTGTGTGTGTGTGTGTGTGTGTGTGTGTGTGTGTGTGTGTCCTACCTCATGTGTGTGTGTTCTACCCCAATCTCCACTCACAAAACACACACACACACATACACACTAAAATGAGAAAAAAAACTACTGGTGGCAAAATGGCTTATGGTTACTACACAATAACCTCTCGCATCCCCAGTTCGACTCGCCACGCCTTATCACGGCCGCTTTGCCTTAAATATCTCATAAGTTAGATTCCGGGATCCTTCGAGTGGTTATCAGATTCCTCATCCCCTTCACTTCATACAAAATTTATAGAACATTTTGATTTCTTTAGTTTTGCTGGAATACTGATGATGATGGTTGATGTAACTATACTACTACTACTACTACTACTACTACTACTAATGATGATAATGATAGTAATAAAAAAATAATAACTCGAGGTAATCAACTAGGCGTCATCCGCGGCCATCTGCACTTTATAGTCGGAGGTTACAAGTGAAAGGCTCAGCCCGACTCTCACTTATCCTCTAAACACTGCGTCGGGGGCAGCTGCATCTTGGATTTACTTCGGCGCGGCTTTCATGGTATAAATGTCAAGTTTAGAGAATGCGAGCAAACCCAGCCAAGGATCAAACCGCCCAAACAGCGACCGCCGCCACCTCCACTACACCGAGGCTAAAAGTGAAAGGCTCATCCCGCCGGCACCCAGTGATGATAAGATTAGGAGTAAGAAAAAGAGTAAGAAAAAGAACGAGAACGAGAACGAGAACGAGAACGAGAACGAGAACGAGAACGAGAACGAGAACGAGAACGAGAACGAGAACGAGAACGAGAACGAGAATGAGAATGAGAATGAGAATGAGAATGAGAATGAGAATGAGAACGAGAATAATAATAATAATAATAATAATAATAATAATAATAATAATAATAATAATAATAATAATAATAATAATAATAATAATAATAATAATAATAATAATAATAATAATAATAATAATGATGATGATGATGATGATGATGATGATGATGATGATGATAATAATACCTCAAATTCAGTTCATTTTACTTAAGTACAGTAGTAATAATGACTACAAAAGCATTAGTAAAAATATTATGAACTTGTATTACTAACAATTAAAAATAGCGAAACAAAAAAATGGAGAAAGGAAAAAGAAAAACTGAGAAAATTAAGAAGGGAGAAAACTAGGAAGCTGAAAATAAAACGACGATAATAATTACAAAGAGGAGGAGGTGACAAGAATGAGGAAGCACAATATGGGAAGAGACCGAGGCTTGTTTTTCTGAGGTGTTGGCCAAATTTGGTAACACTGATTTACCTTCACACTGCTTCCTTCATCTAGAAAAAAAAAATAGATACATAAGGAAGTAAAGACTGTGTGAGGATTAGAGGATCGAGAATAGAGAATGATTTGAGAATAGAGAATAGAGAATGATTTGAGAATAGAGAATGATTTGAGAATAGAGAATAGAGAATGATTTGAGAATAGAGAATAGAGAATGATTTGAGAATAGAGAATAGAGAATGATTTGAGAATAGAGAATAGAGAATGATTTGAGAATAGAGAATAGAGAATGATTTGAGAATAGAGAATAGAGAATGATTTGAGAATAGAGAATAGAGAATGATTTGAGAATAGAGAATAGAGAATGATTTGAGAACAGAGAATAGAGAATGATTTGAGAATCGAGAATAGAGAATGATTTGAGAATAGAGAATAGAGAATGATTTGAGAATAGAGAATAGAGAATGATTTGAGAATAGAGAATAGAGAATGATTTGAGAATAGAGAATGATTTGAGAATAGAGAATAGAGAATGATTTGAGAATAGAGAATAGAGAATGATTTGAGAATCGAGAATAGAGAATGATTTGAGAATCGAGAATAGAGAATGATTTGATAATCGAGAATAGAGAATGATTTGAGAATAGAGAATAGAGAATGATTTGAGAATAGAGAATAGAGAATGATTTGAGAATAGAGGAGAGAGAATGATTTGAGAATAGAGAATAGAGAATGATTTAAGAATAGAGAATAGAGAATGATTTGATAATCGAGAATAGAGAATGATTTGATAATAGAGAATAGAGAATGATTTGATAATAGAGAATAGAGAATGATTTGAGAATAGAGAATAGAGAATGATTTGATAATAGAGAATAGAGAATGATTTGAGAATAGAGAATAGAGAATGATTTGAGAATAGAGAATGATTTGAGAATAGAGAATAGAGAATGATTTGAGACTCGAGAATAATAGAGAATGGAGAGAATGAAGAGAATGGAGTGAATGGAGAGAATGAAGAGAATGGAGTGAATGGAGAGAATGAAGAGAATGGAGTGAATGGAGAGAATGAAGAGAATGGAGTGAATGGAGAATGGAGAATGAAGAATGGAGAATTAAGAAGAGAGAAGAGAATAGAGAAGAAGAGAAAAGAGAAGAAAAGAGAAGAAAAGAAGAAGAGAAGAGAGAAGAGTGAAGACGTAACGCAAGAAATAACAAAAGAAACTTTCAAATTCCTTAGGACGCGCAAACATGACACTACCACGATTACATCACTAAAAGACAACACTAACACATTAGTAACCAGCCCACAACACAAAGCACAAATACTCAAAACACATTTCCAATCGTTGTACACACAAGAACACAACCTGACACCAAACATGCCACACAGCCCCTTCCCCCCCATACCTCCCCTTGACATTACGACTAACTGAATACAAAAATTACTGGAAGGACTTGACACAACTAAATCCACTGGCCCCGACAACATTTCCGCCTTCGTGCTTAAATCCTTTGCCCCCATCCTTGCCCCCATCCTTTAGGCCATATTCACCCAATCCCTATCATCCACCTCATTACCCTCTGACTGGCTTTTGGCAAATATTAACCTTTTATTCAAGACAGGTGACCGGACTGACCCAGCCAATTATCGCCCCATCTCACTAACATCGATTCCATGTAAAATTTTCGAGCACAATACACACACATAATGAATCACCTTGACACACACATCCTTACTGACTCAACACGGCTTTCGACCTAAACGCTCATGTGAATCGCAACTCATTACTACGTTTCACGACATTGCGAGGCTACTTGACCGACGTGACATCAAACAAGTTGACGCGATTGTTTTAGATTTTGCCAAGGCCTTCGACAACGTCCGGCACAAAAGACTAACATTAAAATTGAAAATCTATGGCATTTCAGGACCTATTCTTCACTGGATCACTGCATTTCTTACTAACCGGACTCAACGTGTTCTTCTTGACTGATATTCATCTGACACTGTCCCGGTTTCTTCAGGTGTCCCACAAGGCACCGTTCTAGGCCCCCTTCTTTTCCTCCTGCTGTTTAGAGCAGTAAAGACTACTGACGACTGCAGACTGCTACAAAAAGACTTGGACGCCCTCCAGCGGTGGGAGCGCACCTGGCAGATGCATTTCCGCCCTGACAAGTTCAAACTGTTAAGATTCACCAGAGCTCACAACCCCATCCATCACACTTACACTCTCCATAGTTCACACCTTGAATCAGTCCACACACACAAGTATCTTGGTGTCCACCTCTCCACTAACCTAAAGTTCAACACTCACATAGACCATATCAGTGCCACAGCCAACCGAACACTGGGGTTTCTGAGGATGAATTTGCATAACTGCACACCTGACGTTAAACACATAGCTTAGGACACACTTGAGACCAACACTGGAATACTGCTCCACGGTGTGGGATCCTTACACACACAGAAACATTGATAGGTTAGAACAAATCAACACCAAGGCGGCAAGGTTCATTACAAACAATTACACTCGAACGCCTGGAATCACAACACGGATCAAACAGATAAACATGGAACCTCTTCACTTACGCAGACAAGCACACACTTACACTTATGTACAAGATCACAAACACTCACATCGACATTGACCCACACACATACCTTCACAACACAAACAGTCAACGTACTCGTAACACGCATCCATAAATACCAAACATATCACACTAACACTGACGCATACAAGCACTCGTACTTTCCACGCACCATACGTGACTGGAACAGCCTCCCTCAACAGATTTTAGACTGCGGTACAATACTCATTCAGAAAACAAATACACACTTATCACCACAACACACCAACACAAACAATTACACTTGATTCACTTCCCTCCCCTGCACACTCGGCTCCCCCGTCCCCCCAACAGCCAACACAAATATGCGTGTTATGGACCTGAAAGGTGCCCTGCGCATCATAAATCCAGATCCAGAAGAGAAAAAGAGAAACCTGAGAAGAAAAAAACCTGTCTACCTGTGACAACCTGTCTACCTGTGACCTGTTGTAGATTTATATCCACTCATAATATAACTTGAAAAAACTAATAAGCTCCCCGCAGGTGTGGGGGAGAGCCTAACCGTGCAGGCGGTCAGCTGATCGGAACCAAAATGGCGTCCCAAAACATCTCCCTCAATATTCCCGCAGCAGCTCTTACAGGCGACCGTTTACCGGAAATAGCAATCACAGTTGGACGAAACATCGGAAAAGGCCAAGATGCAGAAGATGTAACACCGGCCAAGATATAAATAATTTGGATCTTGCCATCGGCTACTCATTAGATTCAACCTCAACAGCCGCCCGAAAAGAAAGTGAAACTTAATTTACTTCATCGATGTTTTATTCACAAACAAAAAGGAACAAAAAAAATAAAATGGTCCGCATCAGACGTCGACAGCTGGTTGGCTCACTTCTCTGCTGCAGTGATGAGAAATAACACGCATTATGATCAGTTTTAAATGTTGATAAAAGATTTCGAAGAGTTAAATTAATTTCTCATTCTATTTTCTTCTTTTACACAAGCATATACGATCATGTTTTACCCACCAAGGCCTTGAGTAGCTATAGCGTATGATCCACACTTCACATAAGTTACAAAATGGTACAATATGGCAGAGTGCGATATGTTCCACCCACCAGGTCCTATCCACCACAGCTCAAGGGCTAATGCGACGGAGATTATCACAGCAGCCACGCGTAGCTACATCATTTGTCCTCAACTTCATACAATAGCACAAAGAGTCCAGCTTATTAATAGAGCAATAACATTCCTTAGGTTTAAGTAGCATAACGAGGCATATACGCTGTGATATATTCGTTGAGATAATCCTAAAAACAAAAAAACCTGCATCGCCTCCCTTATTGAGTGCGCCCAAATGGAAGTAAATTGAGAGCATACACTATACCTCCGCGTGGCCTTGGTGCTCATCTCCGTCACACTATCCCTCGAGCCTGTGGTGGATGATACATGGATGAGGGCGTACAGAATGGAAAACCTACTTCTAGATTGGGTCCACACACTGTTTGTTGCAGACCACGAAGCAGCACTTTTGGGTCCCCGGGCACTGCTGGTCCGTCTGGCAGGCGTCGATTTTGTCCTCATAGTCACACTGCGGGGCCACGATGAACCTGATGACCGGACACTGGCCAACCTTGGACGCTGCGAGAGAGAGGAAACTTGAGCAAGAAAACTATTATCTGTACTTCAGAATCCAGGCCAAGAATCTTCCTACCAGAGTTTCTAATGTGGGAGATTCAGGTCAGTGGAGTTTTACTGTACATATGAATTCAGATTTACTCCAGAATCCAGACTTATTATTTTGGATGACAATTTCCTGTCAAAAAAAATGGCGAAATATTTGATTATAATTTTCCGCCTTCAAGGATCTTCATATTAGATTTTCGTATTAGTGGGACTCGAATCAGTAGAGTTATACTGTCTATATAAACCAAGATGTTTTTAAGAAGTTGGCTGAATTTAGGTTTAAGGATAAACTTTACTGAAAAATGATTTTGTAGATTGAAAATGGTGTTTGAAGTTAATACTAATGTAATCTGAAGAGTTCTTATCTGAAAATTAGGAAACCTCAAGTAATCACAACAGCAATGGAAGCTTAGAAAGGGAACAGGGCTTTCATTATCCTTTTGAAGAGAAAAAACACTGAAAAGAGCGGTCATTTTTAAAGCTTCAAAAATCTTCCATACTCCAAAATTGTAGACGCTGTGCTGGCTCTACCTACACTTGGCTCAGACTCACCCATGCACTCCCTGCCACAGCCGGCCACCAGGCAACACCTCTCCCCCGCGCGGCAGTTGTGGTCTGAGTAACACTGGTCGAAGTACTGGAAGCAGTTTCGGTTGAAGCTGAACGGGTCTGGACACGCTGCCCTGAAACACGTATCATTTGTTAATAGTACATATAATAATTTTCCAGATTATGCATCTAGTACCAAGAGACCATTGACTAACAGAATCCCACCACAAATACGGACTTATAACCACCTTTTCACCTTCTCGAACTAAACATTTATGCTAGGAATGCTTGAAACCCTTGAAATATTAATAACGAAATTAGAACATCTTAAAGCACTATGAGGCTGGTAAACAATTGTAGCTCTTAAAACTTCATATTCAAGATAATTTTACTATGAATGCCTCAAACCCCTAAGGAATTACTAACAAAGAGTCTCACACCCATATGAAAACAATGCCTTAATCATCTTAAAACATTACCAGCACTCACTATGCGTCTGGTAAACAATTGTAGCTCTTAAAACTTCATATTCAAGATAATTTTACTATGAATACCTGAAACCCCAAAGGAAATGCTAACAAAAAGGGTCTCATCCATATAAAAATAACACCTTCATTCAAGTATTAAGACACCTCTCCACCCGAAATTGACCTCTTTTGGCCTCTCGTTCTGATTTCATTTTTGAACAGTGGATCTAGCGGGCCTTTCTGTTCCCGTTTTTGTGCCTTGCTATTGAAATGCCTAAAAAACAACTCAATAAACGGTTAGTAAACATACGGGCAGTTCCAGGCCGGGCAGCAGCCGTCGAAATGCATCACGCAGCGGGGGTTCGGGCGAAGAGACATCTGCGGGCAAGCCACTGGTGTTTGTCGCACTCCGTCCCTCGTGCACTCCAGCGAGACACATTCGTTGGTTGGGTGCTTCCACACGTCCCCCACTGCTCGCTCCACCCCTAATGCGTCCACACACCTGATAGGGGAAGGGGCACGCAATCAACTCCCTTATGCAAGAGTTAACCAGCATCCTAATTCTTTCATTCTTTAATAGTATCTTCGTTTTTTCATCCCTTATGGTTCTCTTAAGGAAACTCCTAATGCAAGAGTTAACCAACATCTTCATTCTTTCCTCCCTTACCAGTAACTTCGTTTTTTCACCCTTATGGTTCTCTTAACGAAATCCCTAATGCAAGAGTAAACCAACATCTCCATTCTTTCATCCCTTATAGGTTTATGGAAGAGTTAACTAGCATCTTCATTCTTTCAACCCTTACGGTTCAACTGATCCAATCCCTAATGCCAGAGTTAACCAGTATCTTCCTTCTTTAATCTGTTATGCACGAGTCAACCAGCGCTTTCATTCTTTTCTCCCTTACACCGCTCTTAATATTGAATTTAACTGAATATTAATATAAAACATTGAATTTCCAGCCAAAACGTTCAAGAAATCTGAGGTTCAACTCTTGGATACGGAGCTGAAGCAAATATTGATGAAAGAGATTGAATTTCCAGCCAAACCCTTCAAGAAATCCGAGGTTCTACTCGGATCATGGATTCGGTGTTAAATACCGAGCTGAACCAAATATTGATGAAACATTGAAATTCCAGCTTAAACATTCAACAAATCTGACATTCAACTAAAAATTCAAGAAGGCGTTTTAATATCTAACCGAACCCTATTTGAAAGACTCACGGGCAGCTCCAGAAGGGACAGCAAGACGTCACCTCCATGATGCAGTCCGGGCTGGGTTTGGGCACCGGCCGAGCACAGTCCCTGATGGCCTTCACGATGGTCAGGTCCTCCGTGCAGCGACACTGGATACACAGATTGTCAGGGTTGTACCACTCCTCCCCGACCCTCCGCTCCACCCCCTGGTCATCCACGCAGTGAGTTTTGTCTCCTCTGAAAAAAAGTTATGAATGGGTTGGAAAGTTTTGTTTAGTCGGCGCAACATCTGTGGTCATATGCCGGAAAGACAGGAGGGGAAGGAATTACAGGAGAAGGCAACAGATACCATGAGACGGGAGACAACCCCCGATTAATACCTGGTACCCATTCACTGCTGGGTGGACAGGGGCGTAGGGTATCTGAAAAGCCGCACAAATTTTTCCACTCAGCCAGGGAATCGAACCCGGGTTCTCTCGGCTGTGAGCCAAGTGTGCTAACCACTGCACCACGAAGCCCCCTTATGAATGGGTATGTTCAGTGTTACCACCTAAGAATAAAGCATTGCAGAGTGGGTTGTCGAGGTCCTGCCACTCCTCCCTGATCTCTTACTCTATCCTCTGACTATTTATATATTTTTTCCCCCTGACTGCTACGTACAGATTCAGGGTCATTATTTTTTTAACCATTGCAGAAAACCAGTGTCAGAGGTCTGAACAACGGTGCAAAACAAACGAGAACATGAATAGATAACCAAAGTATTGAATTAGGAACCGTCACTCTTAAGAAAAACTATTGTAGAGAGCCAGTGCCAGAGGTTTAAGGACATGTGAAAGCAAAACTAGAACAAAAGAAAACCATTGCATTAGCGCTCCCCAACTATTACCTAAGAAACACCAAACCCACTACACACTTATAGGCAATTCCACACGTAACTGCAGTCCTTTTTGATCCTTTTGTAATCAGGTTTAGGTGACGGAGAGAGGAAAAAGAACAGAGATAACCAAAGAACTGCATTAGAACTCGCCGTCTCTATTCCCCATGAAACAGACCCATTTCACACTTACACGCACGCAGTGACACACACAACAGTACAGTCCTAGATCCTTAGACAATCAGATTTAGGTGACGCAGAGAAGAGGAGAAAGAACACAGATATCCAAAGAACTGCATTAGAACTCGCAGTCTCTATTCCCCATGAAACAGACCCATTCCACACAAGCAGTTCCACACACAACAGTATAGTCCAAATAGGTGACGAAGAGAAGAGGAAAAAGAACGCTAACCAAAGAAATACATTAGAACTCGCCGTCTCTAAATCCCCATGAAACAGACCCATTCCACACTTACAAGCAGTGACACACACCAGGACAGTCCTAGATCCTTTGGCAATCAGATTTAGGTGACTAAGAAGAGGAAAAAGAACAGAGATAACCAAACAACTACATTAGAACTTACCAACTATCTCTAACAGACCTATTAGATACTCACACGCAGTTCCACACGTAACAGCAGTCCTTTTTTATCCTCTGGCAATTGTGTTCAGGTTTTAGGCCGAGGGGCTTACAGTCATCCTTCTGGACCAACCGCGTACCCCTGTCGCTGCACTGGTAGGTGATGCAGGGGTTGCCAGGGTCAGTCCACGTCGAGCCCAGTGCGTGTAGCTTCCCGTACCTGTCAACACACCCTCTGGAAGGCGACAGGAACGGGTGAGGAATAGTAACGCCCGATTCCTTAAAAGTTGTCTTCATTAAGCGACGGTAACGGGTTAAGATAAGTTACGCTTGATCCTTAAAATTTGTACAGTCTTCAGTTCTCATCCATAAACTCTTACATTATCATTATCACCATAAAAACTCTATTCCTTGCCGTTTACCACCATTACATTCACATTAAACCTGCAAATTACTTTAATGACCCACGGAACATTAATTTTCATTCATACAAACATTCATTCAAACTTAATTTTTTACCCAGCTCCCTCTTTTTTTATAGAGGCACCACATCGCAGACCTTTTAAGTTATCTTTTGTTTGACTTTCCTTGAAGACTTGAAAAATAATGGTCTGATTATTCTTAAACTGTATGCTTGTCTATTGTTGGGCTTGGCTATCCTAGAAAATTTATACAAAAGAAATTTAGTAGTAGTATTGCTTAATTCATCTCACCATGCTGTAAATGTATATGTTTTAGTAAATTAGAATTAGCAACCATGAGCGGGATTTCTTAAATAAGTTAATGTTTAAGCCAAATATATTACACAAATCACACTGGATTAGTACAACAGTGGTACCATGATTCACTACCACTTTCAGCTACCATTTTTCGCTACCATCATTTACTACTATTATGTGCTTCTATTGTTTATGGAGTTATTGTTAGATCTTACCCGCAGACCCAGGTTGGACAGCAGTCTTGGTGGGTGAGTACACAGTTGTCCTTTGAGGGGCGGCGGGCGACGGGGCACTGCTTCCTCACCCTGTTCACGGCGCCGCCCGCCAGGCACTGCATGGTGTAGCACGGGTCCGCGGGGTCTGCCCAAGTGTCCCCAGCAGAGTAGCTTACACCGTTTTCTCCCGTGCACTCCCTGTGGAAAGATAAATTTGCATGCGTGACTAACAGATTTACGAAGTGACTAGTGACTTGAACCAGGCTGTGTCTAGACCGGAGACTTTAAACGAGGTAAGAAACACTTAACTATTCTCACTCTTACTGCCTCACAACAAGCATTTCCAAGGGCCCCTAAGGAGATTAGCTAGGTTCTCATGAATGCATTTCACGGTTATGGCTCAGAGGGCTTGCCTAACTATAAGTAGGCTCTTAAAACTACTCATTACCCCCTTCTTTTCCTTTATTTAGTATAGTTGTCCTTTACCCCTTCATTTTCTTCTTTAATTTAGTTTAGTTTTCTTCTTTAATTTAGTTTAGTTATACCCTTTACCCCCTTCTTTTAAATTAGTTTAGTTATACCCTTTACTACCTCCTTTCCTTAGTTATGTCCTTTATTTTTTTTTAATTAGTTCAATTATAACCTTTGACCCCCTCCTTTTCCTTTCTCATTTAGTTTAGTTATACCCTCTAATCATTCATTATCCTTGTATATTTAGTTTAGCTACACCCTTCACTACCTCTCCTTGACACCTTCACTACACAGCCAACACTCACGGGCAGGACAGCACAGAGCAGCACTCATCCGGACGCTTCTTCTCCTCGCAACCTGGGGGCACGTAGCGGCGGGGCGGCGGGCAGCTCCGGCGCGCGCTCAGCACCATGCCGCCGGGTTTGCACATATACAGCAGGCAGGGGTCGTTGCGCCCACTCCACTGCTCGCCCTCCTCCCGCACCTGTCCGTAGGCGTCGTGACACATGCTGGACGGGGGGGAGAATGTGTTAATGAGTGATAATGATATAGATTTGGTCTTTTTCCTCTTCATTTAACGTCGTGACATGGAGGGGGTAGAAAAGATGGGTTAATGGGGAATATAGATTTGGTATTTTCCCTATTCATTTAGCGTCGTGACATGAAGGGGGTAGAAAAAATGGGTTAATGGGGAATATAGATTTGGTATTTTTCGTATTCATTTAGCGTCGTGACATATTGGAAAGGATGGGTTAATGGGGGGAATATATTGGTATTTTCGTATTCATTTAGCGTCGTGACATGGAGGGGGTAGAAAAGATTGGTTATAAATGGAGAATATAGATTTGGTATTTTCTTATTCATTTAGCGTCGTGACATATTGGAGGAGCTGAAAGGATGGGTTAATGGGGGGAATATAGATTTGGTATTTTCGTATTCATTTAGCGTCGTGACATGATGGAGGGGGTAGAAAAAGTGTTACGCATGAGTGATGAGAATAGGGAATATACGTTTGATCTCTTTCCTCTTCATTTAGCGTCGTAACATGATGGATGGGGTAGAAAATATGGGTTAACAATGAGAAATATATATCTGGTATTTTCTTATTCATTTAGCGTCGTGACATGATGGAGGGGGTTGAAAAAGTGGTAAGCATGAGTAATAATAGGAAATAGATTTGGATTTGGTCTCTTTCCTCTTCATTCAGCGTTGCGACATTCTGGAGAGAGTTGAAAAGGTGAAGTTTTTATACTATTGGGATTATAGATTTTGGATTTTCAACTTTTCATTCACGGGTTTAAATGCACCGGTACATGTTAAGGTTGAAGATGTTGAAAATGAAAAGAGGGTCCAGCTGTACTTTTTCTGTATGGTTTCAAAATGTCCAAAGGTATCGACACACATGATATAGTGGTGAGAATGTGTTAGGAGTAAGTGATAAAGATAACTAAGATAAAGGTTGACATTTGTTTTCCTTTCCTTTCCAGTAGCAAGTCATAAAGATAACGAGGATAAAGATATGACATTCGTTTTCCTTTCCTTTCCAGTAGCAAGTCATAAAGATAACGAGGATGAAGATATGACATTCGTTTTCCTTTACTTTCCCTTATGGACTGAGAATCGCATACAAGCCCCTTCCTGCACGTGTCTAAGCGTTGATGTTTTGTAAAGAGAATGATTCAATACTAATAGATATATAAAATAAATAAGAAAATAATGATGAAAATAAATGAAAGTAAAAGATGAAAGAAAAACTGAGATAAAAAATGAAAAGATATAAAAACGAAGATAAAACAATGAAACGAAAAGACAAAAACGAAAAACAGCTAAATGAAAAGGCAAAAGAAACAAAGAAGAAAATCGAAAAAGAAAACCTAAGAAAAACGAAAAATAAAGAAAAAATCAATAAACAATTCCTCAAAAAATAAAAACTGAAAAAAATATAGAAACTTAGAAGAAAAATTGACATATAATAATCGTTGCTCACGTCTCCAGCCTCGAGCAGTCCCAGGCGTTGCAGCAGTCCTCGGGGTCGTCACTCGGGACGGACACACACAGCGGGTGGGGGGCGGGCGGGCAGGGAGGCTTGACGGGGTGGCAGGTGACCAGCCCCTCCTCGCAGCGACACAGCCGGCACGTGTCCCTGAACCACTCCGAGCCGTTCACGTGGATCACCCCGCGCTCCTCCACGCAGTAAGTCTTCTCCTGGTCTCCGCACTTCTCGACTTCGAGGGAAAAAAATAAGATGTATATATATTTTGATTTTAACTTCATAGGTAGGCCTAATCATTTGGGTACCAGCATTTCTCCTGGTCACCGCACTTCTCGACTGATTAAATACTTCCGGTCGTTTACGCGGTCTGTGCAGGTATGATAATTATGATAATAATAATAATAATAATAATGATAATAATAATGCTGCGATATCCAGTAACGCGCCCAGCTCTGTTAAATACATATATTTTGATTTTATTTAAACTTTAGTTATTTGGGTCCCTGCATTTCTCTCCTATAAAAAGATTAAGTAAAACAATAAGATGCATTAAAACAAAAGACTAATGCATTCGATATAAATAAAATAGAATAAGAAATAAGATGATGCATATATTTTGATTTTATTTAAACTTCATAGTAGTTATTTGGGTCCCTGCAGTTCTCGCCGATAAAAAGATTAAATAAAAACAATAAGATGCATTCAAACAAAAGACTAAAGATGCATTAGATATAAATAAAATAGAAGATGCATTAAATAAAAAACAGAACTAGATCCATTAAATTAAAAAAGGAAAGTATAAAAAGACATGCATGACTACTTAGAAGAAAATCAAATTGCAATAGAAAAAGAAGATGCTTTAAAACAAAAGACGAAAGATGCATTAGATATAAATAAAACAGATGCATTAAATAAAAACAAAATACATAACTATATCCATTAGATTAAAAAGGAAAGTATAAAAAAAGATGCATGACAAATTAGAAGAAAATAAAATTACAATAAAAATACTCCAAGATTCAATAAGTAAAAAAAAGGCATTGAATAAAAAAAGAAAAAAATCCTTCCCATCCACCACTCCCATTTATCTAGTTATGTTTAAGAATAAGGACCAGAGAAACAGAATCCTTCCTATCCATTTCTATCTGTCTATTTAGTTATGAAAAGCACTGTCCTTCCTGTCCATTCTTCCTGTCCATCTATCAAGCTATGTTAGAGTAAGGACCCACAAAAGCACTACCCTTGCTGTTCATCTTTATCTATCTATGAAAATAAGGCCAACAAAAGCAATATCCTTTCTATCCATCTTTCTATCTTGGGACGCAGAAGTAGTTATATTAGAGTAAGGACCCACAAAAGCACTATCTTAATCTGTCTATGAGAATAAGACCAACAAAAGCACTATACTTGTTATCCATCTTTCTATCTAGGGACGCAGAAGAGTAGCCTATCCTTCCTTACAGCCCGTGGATTGGTGAGGGATGAGGACGGGCACCACGGCGGCCGCGAAGTAAGGGGGATCGGCTGACATCCTTGCGCCACATACCAAGTTCGTGTTCACCACCGTCAGATCCTCCACCACGCTGCCGAACTTGTACATGCGTCCACTGTAGCAGCAGCCTGGGAGGAGGGTGTGGTGGGGTATGTGAAAGCAGAGACCAAGTTAGTAAGTAAGCAAGCAGTATTAGAAGTTAGGTTGAAAGAAGTGGGCTTTGTCGTGTAGGTGAAGGAGTGGTAAGTGGAATAAAGAGGTATTAGTAAAATTAGGATGAAAGAAGTGAGCCTTGTCGGGTAGGTGAAGGAGCGGTAAGCGGAAGAAAATGATATAAATAAAGTTAGGAGAAAAGAAATGGGTTAAGTTCGTTGAGGTGAGTGAAAGAAATGTTTAATGGTTAAAATAAAAATAGTTGCAATAGTATATAAAAGTGAGAGGGGTGCATTAGTGAATTTAAGTAGCAATAATTCGTAAAATAAGTGAATGTAACTCATAAAACACGCAATAAATTTAGTATGACATACAATTACCGCGTAAACCTCCTCTTATGAATGTTATCTTCTGTCAGGTAAAACTTGGACAACTTCCACAGCGGTATAATAACACACACACATGATTTGGAAGGATTCGTTTCTCATGAACTTTCTCATATGAAAATTATTTCTTTTGAACATTATTTCTTTTGAACATTATCTCCTTTAAACATTTTTTATTACTTTATCTCGAGTCGCTTAATTTAACGCCATGCACGCCACCCTTAACAAATAACGCCACCCTTAACTAGCAACGCCGCCACCCTTAACTAGCAACGCCACGCTCAACAAGGCCACACTTAACAACGCCAGCCATCTTGTATTCAGAATTAAACCGCATAACACCGTCCTCCTTACCTTTCGAGACGTCGTGACACAGCATGCAGCAGATGTGTTTGGAGCAGCAGCGCCGCCACTCATCGGACTGAACCTTGTACACGCAGCATTCATAGGACGCCTCGCAGCCCTCCATCATGGCGTAGGACTTCATGGCTGGCAGGATACAAGATAAAGAGTATTGCTGTAGGATATGAGAACCCATGATCACAACTTGGAAGCGATGACTCACACCTCTCTATAATGGAAGTTGGTGTGTATAGGGAGAGTGTTGCTGTGGTATACAAGAACACAATGTGTTCTTGTATACCACAACTGCCTTTATGAAGAGGCAGACATCGCGAGAAACTCATCATGTCATGATGAGTTTCTCGCGATGTCTCACTCTTCATAAAGGCAGTTTTGGTGTGTATAAGGAGAGTTTTACTGTAGCATATAGGTAACGACTAATAACTTCCTCACGATGCCTCTCCTCTTATAAAACCATTCGATTATTATATGGCTTTTATGAATCACTGACTAGGCTTTTTTTTTACAGTAAAGGAAGCAGCTCTAGGGGTTATAACAGAGTATTGCTGTAATATATATAAAAAAACACTAATAACTTTCTCACGATGCCTCACAACTCTTCCAAAACCATTCGATTATTATATGGCTTTTATGAATCACTGACTAGGCTTTTTTTTTTAAAGTAAGGGAAGCAGCTCTTGGGGGTGTAACAAGAGTATTGCTGTAGTATATAAAAAAACACTAATAACTTTCTCGCGACGCCTCACACCTTTCACAAAACCGTTCGATTCCCTAACTTTTATGATTTACTGACTAGGCATTTTTTTTTAAAGTAAGGGATGCAGCTCTAGGGGGTATAACAAGAGTATTACTGTAGTATATAAGAAACAATGATCACAACTTCCTCGCGATGCCTCACACCTCTCTATAATTGCGTTCGAGTCCCAGGCTTTTAGGGATTACAGACTAGGTAGTTATCGTGTGTGTAAGATGGAGTGTTGATATGGTATAAAAGAAACCCATTATTACTTTCTTACGATGCTTGATAATAACAAATTCGTGTGTATAAGATCAGAATATTGCTGTCAGAAAGAAGAAGCGAATATTGCTGTAAGAAGAAGCGGATAAAAGAAATGTCGTAAAAAAAATCATAACTTTTTAAGATGCCTCACAGCTCTTAAATCATGGCGTTCGATCCCATGGCTGGCAGAAAATTAATATAAAGTTTTCGCGAGTGTGAATACATAAGAAAAGACCACACCAAGTCCATCAGCCACCCACTCAGCGCGCGCCACCCACTCACCAGCGCGCCACCCACTCACCAGCGCGTCACCCACTCACCAGCGCGTCACCCACTCACCAGCGCGTCACCCACTCACCCGCCACGTAGGTCACCGCGTCACAGTCCGGGCAGCAACCTTCACTACAGCACTTCTTGAACTCGGCAGACCCGGGCAGGTGGCGGCAGCAGTCCAAGTTTGTCTCGCATGTCTCTGTTCCATTCGCGGCCACGCCATCTGCGGACGACGTGGGAAAAGGTCATTAATATCTATTCGACAATGATAATCTTATGCTGACGAGGCCACACGAGGGCCACTAAAGTAGAGTAATAGCTAGTTAAACAAGACAGGCAGATATATAAAAAAAAACGACGTAAGTAGGCAAAAAAAAAAAAAACTGCATATCAAAACAGACAAAACAGAAGCAGGAATGGAGATATAGGTAGACAGAAGACTTGAAAAAAAAGACAGGTAAACAGAAAACAAACCATGCTCTTACCCAAACAGAGGAGCATCAACAGGACGAACATAATGACGCAACACACTCTGGACGCTGTGTTAGCCCTCAGCAACATGGCAGCGATGTTACTGAAGCTCACAACACTCACGACTCTTGACGCTTAAAACATCCACGACTTCAAACTTACATCAACGTCTTTTTATGCTTAGAACATCAATTGAACACCGATGACACTTCAACCTAAGAACCTCCACATTTTAAGCTTGATACATAAACGACCTTACATCCTACGACCTCCACGACCACTGCACAATACACCACGACCTCACACGACCTCTCTCAGTCCGACTCTTCACTCCTCTGCCGTCTGCAAGGCCGCAAGAAAGACTGGGAAGTGTCCGCTCACCAGGGTCGTTGAGGTTTCAGATGGTTCGTTTGTAACTGTTCGAAGCTTCGTTGTGAATCCCGACTCACTCATTTGGGTTCGTTTAGAGTTTTATTGCTCTTTCCGTTCCCTTCTTCCCCTTTCTTCCGTTCTCCCTCTTCTCCTACTGTACTTTGTCCCTGTTTGTTCTTTCCCATCCCTTCCTTTACCATGTTCTTCTCCCATCCCTTCCAGTATTACACCCACGCTTCCCTTCCCTTATCTTCCCTTCCCTTCTTTATCCCTATGCTCTTACTCTTTCCTTCTTTATCCTCACTCCCTTCCCTTCCTATCCTTTCCTTTCCCTTCTCTTTCCTTCCCATTCATTCCCGTATCCTCCCTTCCCTTCCCTAACCATGCCTTCCCTTCACTCCCCGTATCCTTCCTTACCTTCCCTTTCCTTCTCTTCTCTCCCTTCCATTTTCTTCAATTATCCTCACTTCCCTTCCTTTCCCTTCGCTTTCCGCATCCTCCCTTCCCTTCCCTTCCCTTCCCTACGCTTTCCCTATCCTCCCTTCCCTTCCCTTCCCTTCCCTACGCTTTCCGCATCCTCCCTTCCCTTCCCTTCCCTTTTCTTTATCAATCTCTTTCTCCTCCCTCTTACATAACCTTCGCCCATTCATTGTGATTTCCGCGTAGTGTGAGTCAACAAAAAGTAACATGACATCTTCCTGTGTGTGTGTGTGTGTGTGTGTGTGTGTGTGTGTGTGATAACTGTCATGTCACAATCCTCTACTTCCGTCTCTAATCTACATATAGGGTGTTATTTGAACCACCTATAACACACACACACACACACACACACACACACACACAGAGAGAGAGAGAGAGAGAGAGAGAGAGAGAGAGAGAGAGAGAGAGAGAGAGAGAGAGAGAGAGAGAGAGAGAGAGAGAGAGAGAGAGAGAGAGAGAGAGAGAGAGAGAGAGAGAGAGTGGAAGTACTGAATCACTCCATCACGAGACCGCTGTGTAGGGGGATAAAAAAAACTTGCCTATCATGGTGTGAGTTATGTAAACAGAGAGAGAGAGAGAGAGAGAGAGAGAGAGAGAGAGAGAGAGAGAGAGAGAGATTCACCATCCCACCCTCAATGCTTCCTTTGATGGCCGACTGTCCTTGAAATTAGTCATGGTTCACGCTTCGAAATACTCTTCATTATCTCTCTTTAAGGGCTGTTGTTGTTGTTGTTGTTGGTGGTGGTGGTGGTGGTACACTGAACCATAATATTATACATCATCATTTTTGCGGTAAAGAAAACAACCCATACAACGAATCGAAAACACAACAACAACAACAACAACAACAACAATAAAGAAATTTCCCTTCCCTCAGAACCTAAGTGAAGGGGATTGATCATGCCAAAAAAGAGATCATCCAATTCCGTTGTAGAGGTGTTTGAATCCTCCTTCCGTGAGTTCAAGTCGTAGGAAAGGGGAGGTGCAGGCTCATTAGCAGACACCTATAAATGTTGTTCAAAGGCCCTGATTATATGCAAACCTGACGATGTGAATGTCCAAGGCGAGAGCATGGAATTAAGACGTTTGATTTCTGTCTCTGTGGATCAATTTTCAAGGATGGTGATTGGTTTCCTTGTTATACCAGACATAGCTTCCCATTCTCTCATCCCCTTTCCCCTCTCTTCCTCTTCCCTCCATTTCCTTCTCTTCCCTTCCCTTCCTCTTCTCTTATATACGCTCTCTTTCCCACCTGCACAGACCATTTCCATTTGAAGTACTTTACACAACTTGGAGTCGTTGATTGACGCTCGTAAATGCTGTTCTGAGGTCTTGATTGTGCGTGAATTTGACGAGGATGTAACGAAGCAAAAGGAAAATGAGTCGCTGTACTTTCTTAAGGGGGGGAAGCTGTTATCTTTTTTTTCTTTCTTTTTCTTCCTGTTTTCCTTTTTTTTCTGTACTTTGTTATTATTTCTTATTTTTCTTTATTTTTCTAACTGGTTTTTTTCCTATTTTTCGCTGTACTTTGTTATTATTTTTCTTATTCTTTCTTTTAAATGAGCTACAGAAACGTTTATTTATTTCAAGTACACACTTTTTGAGTCGCTAATAAACCCTCATAAATACTGTTCCGAGGTCTAAATTTTATGTGAGTTCGAAGAGGTGTTGATCAAAGCGAGAGGAAAATAAGCTACACAAACGTTCATCTATTTCAAGTACTTTACACACCTTGGAGTCGCTAATTAACCCTCATCAGGACTGTTCCAAGGTCTAAATGAGTCTCTAATTAACCCTCATAAATACTGTTTCGAGGTCTAAATTTTATGTGAGTTCGAAGAAGTGTTGATCACAGCGAGAGGAAAATGAGCTACACAAACGTTCATCTATTTCAAGTACTTTCCACACCTCGGAGTCGCTAATTAACCCTCATCAGTACTGTTCCGAGGTCTAAATGAGTCACTAATTAACCCTCATAAATACTGTTCCGAGGTCTAAATTTTATGTGAATTCGAAGAGGTGTTGATCAAAGCGAGAGGAAAATGAGCTACACAAACGTTCATCTATTTCAAGTACTTTACACACCTCGGAGTCGCTAATTAACCCTCATCAGTACTGTTCCGAGGTGCAAATTTTATATGAATTTGACGAGGCAGTACCGAAGCAAAAGGAAAATTACTTGTACAAACGTTATTCTACTCAAGCCCTTTATGCACCTCTGGCCCGCTAATCAATCCTCATAAATGTTGCTCAAAGGTTCTGATTATCCGTGAACTTGTCGCGGTAGTGTCCTAAGCCAGAGGAGATTGACATTAAAGGACCAAATCCACTACAAGGCCGTTCACACACCTCACACTCACTGATAAACGTTTCTACTCTTTTTGAAGGTCACAATCACGTGGAGGGCATAATCTGACGAGGTGGTTTCAAGGGAAGAAGGCACCTGAATGATTAGATGCAAAGGTCATCTACCCCTTCAAGTGGTTTGCTCACACGACTCGAGTTCAAATGAGATACTGGACACGTGTTGGAATGGCTCGTAACCTTTGCACATATGTCGCTATTACAAACAATCATCGCGCCTTCACACTTGCGGGATCCCTTTTTAGTTACCCGACAGACCATGCAGGCAAAACGAGACGAATAAAAACCCTTAAACGGTAAATTGAAAAATGAGAAGAATGTATATTGAGGCGGTGAATCACTTACCATCAAACTTTTTTCCCCTCTTATATGAGTGGTCTGTTGGACGGCCCCGGACGGTAAGTGGCGCAGGTGAATTTTTTTTAAAGTGATTGCCGTGATATTTTACTCTTTGCTTGGCCCATGCTGCTGCCCCCTGGTGCTCCTCTTGACCGAAATGGCTGAAGTTAGGGTAGACTGAATATCTGGACAGCATGGTGGTAATCTTCGGACACTCGGCGATGGTTCAATATTGTTATCGTCTTGCGGTGGGAATCGAGCCCAGTTCCTCGGGGTCACCTTATCCGCGCGCTGACCACTCGGCCACCATCGCATTACAGAGATCTTAGGAGGCCATAGAGAGGTCAGAGAATAAATCTATATTGAAATAAAAATAATGATCACTAATAATGACAGAGCAATGAAACTGATGATAAGATGATGCACAGATTTCAGTTATAACTCTTTATGATGCGTAAACATGCTGTGATATTCCTTACTCTTTTGGCCCATCCTGCTGCTCCCTGGTCCTCCTCTTGACCGAAATGGCTTCTCGGTAGACTGAATATCTGGACAGCATGGTGGTAATCTTCGGACACTCTTGAATATTGTTATCGTCTTGCGGTAATCGAGCCCAGTTCCTCAGGGTCACCTTATCCGCCCTGACCACTCCCACCATCGCATTACAGAGATCTTAGGAGGCCATAGAGGTCAGAGAATAAATCTATATTGAAATAAAAATAATGATCACTAATAATGACAGAGCGATGAAACTGATGATAAGATGATGCACAGATTTCAGTTATAACTCTTTATGATGCGTAAACATGCTGTGCTTTCCTTCCCTTCTTTCCCTTCCTTTACCTCTCCCTTATCCTTCCCCTACCCTCATTTCCCTTCTCCTATCCTCCCTTTCCCTTCTCCTACCCTCCCTTTCCCTTCTCCTATCCTTCCCTATCCTTCTCCTACCCTCCCTTTCCCTTCTCCTACCCTCCCTTTCCCTTCTCCTATCCTTCCCTATCCTTCCCCTACCCTCATTTCCCTTCTCCTATCCTCCCTTTCCCTTTCCCTTCTCCTATCCTTCCCTATCCTTCCCCTACCCTCATTTCCCTTCTCCTATCCTCCCTTTCCCTTCTCCTACCCTCCCTTTCCCTTCTCCTATCCTTCCCTATCCTTCCCCAACCCTCATTTCCCTTCTCCTATCCTCCCTTTCCCTTGTCCTACCCTCCCTTTCCCTTCTCCTATCCTTCCCTATCCTTCCCCTACCCTCATTTCCCTTCTCCTACCTTCCCTTTCCTTCCTCTACCCTTCCCTATACCCCTTTCCTTTCCCTTCCCTCTCCTTCCCCTACCCTCCCTTTCCCTCCTCTACCCTTCCTTTCCCTTCTCTACCCTTCCCTACCCCTTTCCTTTCCCTTTCCTATCCTTCCCCTACCGTCCATTTTCCTCCTCAACCCTTCCTTAGCCTTTCCCTACCTTCCCTTTCCTTCCCCTATCCTTCCCCTGCCCTCCCTCCCATTCCCTTCCCCTCCCCTCTCTTTAGACTCACTTCCTGTCATTGTTCCCCCTTCCCCTTGCCCCTTCACCACCCTGTCCTCCCCTTCCTCCCTTTTATTTGTCCTCCTCCTCCCCCCCTTAGCTAGGGTATAAAACTCCCTTCCATTCACGGCCTCCCTTAGTACGATCACCTGCCTCCGACTCTACAGGTAAGAGAGAGAGAGAGAGAGAGAGAGAGAGAGAGAGAGAGAGAGAGAGAGAGAGAGAGAGAGAGAGAGAGAGAGAGAGAGAGAGAGAGAGAGAGAGAGAGAGAGAGAGAGAGAGAGAGAGAGAGAACTAACCCCCCCCCCCATATTTCTTCATTCAGAGAAATTTAGTCATCAAAACCACCAGAGTGTTACTAATGTTGCTATCACTACTACTACTACTACTACTACTACTACTACTACTACTACTACAACTATAAAGAAATCAACAAGAAAAAGAAAACAAAAACGCAACTCCAGTAAAAAGGGGATTCAAGAACAAGCAAAAAAAAAAATAAAGGAAAAAAGAAAAAGAAAAAATATGGATCTGCTTATTTTTCTGTTTTCCTTTTCCAGAGTTACTTTGACACACCACCACCACCACCACCACCTCCACGACCCTTTCCTGCTGGACAACATGAAGGTGCTGATCTGCTCTTCCCTGGTGCTGTCGGTGCTGCTGGTGCTGGTTACGGGGCAGGAACCAGAGCTAGATAGGGAAGCCTTCTGGAGGAGTTTCTTCGTTAACCAAAGTAAGTGAAAAAAAAAAAAGTGGAGCGGTATTAAAAAGTGTAAGGAAGGAAAGGCAGTGAAGGAGAGTGAGGGAAAGGAAAGGGAAGGTAACTGCATGGATGGAAAAGGATGGAAAGGGAAGGGAAAAGAAGGAAAGGAAAGTGAAGGATATTGATGAGAAAGAAATATAAGGAAAGGAAATTGAATGGGATGAAATGAAAAGGAAAGGAAGGGAAGGGAAGGGAAGGAATGTGAAGGGAAGGAAAGGGAAGAAGAGGAAATTGAATTGAATGGAATGTAAGGGAAGGAATGGGAAGGAAAGGGAAATGAATTGAAAGAAGGAAGGAATAAAGGGAAAGGAGGGAATTTGAAGGGAAGGAAAGGAAAGGAGAGGGAAGGACAAGGTAGCGAATGGAAAGAAAAAATGAGGGGAAGGAGAGGAAACTGAAGGGAAGGGAAGGGAAAGGAATGAAAGGAAATGGAAGGAAAGCGAAGGGAAGGCAGGTGAAGAGAAGGGAAGGAAAGGGAAGAGGAAAGTACGGTACACGTTTTTTTTAAGTTTTTGTATTGATTTTGTTAATATGGGCAAGTTCGAAGGAGAGGAAGGCGAGGAAGGGCTCACGAAGGCAGGTGAAGGAGGGGAAAGAGGAGGAGAGGGAAGGGGAAGGAATGGCACCTAAGAATTGTTTTTGTGTGTTTTATCGATTTTGAAGCCGATTAGTTCTTTAACCTTCCTCTTTCAATGTCACGTTTGCTATTACTACTACTACTACTACTACTACTACTACTACTACTACTGGTATCTGGTCTTCCTTGTCTTCAAATTTTCTTCGTTTTATCTTTGTCATCTTTTTTTACTACTACTACTACTACTACTACTACTACTATTATTACTACTGCTACTACTGTTTCTCGCCTCCACCACAGCCGCAGAGGTGTGTGAGGGCAGGGCTGAGCTGTGTCAAGCCAATAGCGCCCGATGCCTTAAACTGGCTGAGAGTGACAAGTACAAGGTGAAGAATGAAGAAACGGCAGCGGAGGCCAAGATGTTGTTCACCGAGTGTGCTAAACAGCTCTCCATCAAGGCTGACTTCTCCGACGTGACGCTCCGTAAGTGAATGAGTGCTAGTCGTCTTTTGGTTGGCTTTAGTGCAGGTTAATGAGAGCGAGTGATGCCGGGGGATGAGAATCTTTGCCGGAGCAGGATGGAGTGTACTATATTGTATTGTTTTTTGTTTATTCTTATTGCACGAAAAGTCTTAGCGCGCCGAACATAGCATCACACAGAGGGAGGAGTGGATTATGTGATTAGAACCTTTGCCGGAGAAGGATGGAGAGCAACAACATCAGACAGAGAGAGAGAGAGGATTGGATGATGGAATTAGAACCTTTGCCGGAGCAGGATGGAGTGCAACAACATCAGACAGAGAGAGAGGAGTGGATGATGGAATTAGAACCTTTGCCGGAGAAGGATGGAGAGCAACAACATCAGACAGAGAGAGAGGAATGGATGATGGAATTAGAACCTTTGCCGGAGAAGGATGGAGAGCAACAACATCAGACAGAGAGAGAGAGGAATGGATGATGGAATTAGAACCTTTGCCGGAGAAGGATGGAGAGCAACAACATCAGACAGAGAGAGAGAGGAATGGATGATGGAATTAGAACCTTTGCCGGAGAAGGATGGAGAGCAACAACATCAGACAGAGAGAGAGAGGAATGGATGATGGAATTAGAACCTTTGCCGGAGAAGGATGGAGAGCAACAACATCAGACAGAGAGAGAGAGGAATGGATGATGGAATTAGAACCTATGCCGGAGAAGGATGGAGAGCAACAACATCAGACAGAGAGAGAGGAATGGATGATGGAATTAGAACCTTTGCCGGAGAAGGATGGAGAGCAACAACATCAGACAGAGAGGGAGAGAGGAATGGATGATGGAATTAGAACCTTTGCCGGAGAAGGATGGAGAGCAACAACATCAGACAGAGAGAGAGAGGAATGGATGATGGAATTAGAACCTTTGCCGGAGAAGGATGGAGAGCAACAACATCAGACAGAGAGAGAGAGGAATGGATGATGGAATTAGAACCTATGCCGGAGAAGGATGGAGAGCAACAACATCAGACAGAGAGAGAGAGGAGTGGATGATGGAATTAGAACCTTTGCCGGAGAAGGATGGAGAGCAACAACATCAGACAGAGAGAGAGAGGAATGGATGATGGAATTAGAACCTTTGCCGGAGAAGGATGGAGTGCAACAACATCAGACAGAGAGGGAGAGAGGAGTGGATGATGGAATTAGAACCTTTGCCGGAGCAGGATGGAGAGCAACAACATCAGACAGAGAGAGAGAGAGGAGTGGATGATGGAATTAGAACCTTTGCCGGAGAAGGATGGAGAGCAACAACATCAGACAGAGAGAGAGAGAGGAGTGGATGATGGAATTAGAACCTTTGCCGGAGCAGGATGGAGTGCACTAACACCAGACAGAGGGAGAGAGAAGTAGATGATGGGATTAGAACCTTTGGACCAGGATGGAGTGCACTAACATCAGACAGAGGGAGAGAAGAACTTAGTCTCGTTTGTGTCGTCTACAGGGACCTTCGAAGAACTGTTCCCTCTGCCTGGCTACGGCTTCGACCTGCTGGGTATGCTCCTTCACTACGGCGTGCCCCAAGACAAGATCTCGCCCATGACTGCGTGTTCGGGGAGCTACATGGTGAGTATGTCTGCCTGATGCTACTGCTACTACTACTACTACTACTACTACTACTACTACTACTACTACTACTACTACTACTACTATCATCTTTTCGTCTTCCCTGTCTTAATTTTTCTTTGTTTTTACTTTCTTTATCTTCTAGTACAATTACTTCCACAACTACTACTACTACTACTACTACTACTACTACTACTACTGCTACTATTACTACTATCTTCTCATGCCTCTTCGTCCTCCCCCTTTTTAGCTCAACGATCTGAAGGAATGCCTGGTTTCAAAGGACGTCAACCAAGCCTGAGGAGCCTCCAGGACACATCTGTCGCCCTTAGAAGGACCTCCGAAGGATCTAGGAAAGGATACCCGACTGACCGAAGGATTTTGACTCGGAGCTAATTTCTTGTATTCTCGTTCACTTATTATATTTTTTTTTAGCATTTATTTGTTGTTGCTGCAAAGTTATTCTAGATTAATTTGACTCTTGATTAATTAAAAGTATCTCACTTGTTTGTTTGTTTGTTTTCAGTAATGAATTTGAAAATAAATGTAAAATGTCTGTTTTTGTTTTCTTCTTTTTTTTTACATGGAAGAAGATATACCCTGTGTGTGTGTGTGTGTGTGTGTGTGTGTGTGTGTGTGTGTGTGTGTGTGTGTGTGTGTGTGTGTGTGTGTGTGTTTCTCTGGTTAGTGTAGTACTTCATCTTGTTTCAGCAAAGGTTCTAATCATATTTCTCTACCAGGTTCTCTGTCTGACGTTAGTGTACTTTATCCTGCTCCAGCAAAGGTTCTAATTTCATCTCCCTACCTTGTTCTCTGTCTGGTGTTACTGCACTACATCCTGCCGGCAAAGGTTCTAAATTTCTTAAGCCTATTTGGTCGTAGGTCTGGTGTTAGTGTATTCATCCTGCACCGGTAAAGGTTCTAATTTCTTAACTTCATTTGGTTGTATGTCTGATGTTAGTGTATTCATCCTGCCCCGGTAAAGGTTTCAATTTCATCTCTTTACCTTGTTCTCTGCCCGCGGTTAGTGTATTTATCCTGCTCCGGTAAAGGTTCTAGTCTCATATCTTTGCCTGGTTCTCTGTCTGCTCTGACTTTCCCTAAAACTGGCGGGCTGCAAGAACATTCAACTAACTATAATCTATTCATTTGGGCAAGGCCACTCACGGCAGCTTCGTCCCAGCGACTCCACTTCCCCCTTCTGGCTGGATAGCTCCGAGAGGGATGATGTAACCTGCTTGTCATGTTAAGTATTCAACATAACATATAATGGTAAGTCGTAATAATAAAATGTTAAGCAGTCAACATAAAATGCATATCTAACACAAACTGCTAATTTCTGATCACACATAGAAATTAGCAGTTTGTGATGTGCATTTTATGTTGTCTACTTAACAGTTTATTATTACTATTACATTATCCCGCTCGGAGCTATCCAGCCAGAAGGGGCAAGTGGAGTCGCTGGGACTAAGCTGCCGTGAGTGGCCTTGCCCAAATGAATAGACTATAGGCAATCACTCACTCACTGTCCCTCCCTTCTTGGCATCACACTCGTTGACATGCCTCCGTAATTACAGACTTGGCCGGTGATCGTCGTTTTTACTAATAGGTGTAGGATTTCACTAAGAACCACCAACAAATTTCTCCTTGTATTATCTTTCTCTTGTTTTGAATTTATCCAGAGGTCGATCAAACTTTTAAAATTCTATCACACAACTGTTCCTTAAGAGCTACAAATAAATGTCTTGGTCATCGTACCTGTCTTTGCATTTCACATCACTAAGGAGTAAACCAAGCAGCGAACCTGTGTGTCTGTGTGCGTGTGTGTGTGTGTGTGTGTGTGTGTGTGTGTGTGTGTGTGTGTGTGTGTGTGTAAAGTAAGGGTGGGAGCATAAGCTTTAGTTGCGCGTGGCTGCGGTGCTCATCTCCGCTCCGTTGTCCTGGACTGAGACGGTTACCTTTCCCAGTTTTCCCCAAGTACCCATTTATCGACCGGCCCGAAAGGGAGGATGAACAGCTGGGTGACCAGTGAGCCGACTGCCCGGGCCTGATCCCGCGGGGTAGTTCCCACGCTGACCACCAGACCCCGGAGGCGTAGGAAGAGTAAGGAAAAAGAAGATACATTTATTTCTCGTGTGTTTCGTGACGCTCAGAGATAATGGGAAAGGATTATAGAGGTAAATTCAATGGTGTAAAACTCCATCCTCCTTCGGCAAAGGTTCTAATATCATCTTTTTCCATGGTTCTCTGCCTGCTCTGACTTTTCCCACAACTTACATGATATAAAAAAATCAACCTGGCAATCAGTTGGTCACTTTTCCTTCCTCTTCAGCACCACACGCGTTGAAAGGCCTCGTAAACCTCAGACCTGTCGCCGTTTGTCATCGTTCCCGCCCTCACACGCGCGGAATTGCCTCGTTACCCGTCAAAACAGGGAAGCAATTAAAGGAAATGACGATATTGAAGCGCTGAGTCACCATAGCAAACACCTGAGGCGCTTTGCAAAGGTTCTCGCCGGTGCTGTCCTGAAGACCAACTATCAACCCGAACTCTGGATAAACTCTCTGAAGACGATCAAAGATGAGCTCCGGGGGCAGCGTGAGCAAAGCATGAATAACACGTGGCTGCGCCAATATAGGCTGGAGTTGACCAGCAGGACCCGTCAAGAAACGCCGAACATCAGCAACCACCTACTACCTGACGGCAACCAGACGGCGTCCGTTCGCCATCCGGTAGCCGTTCACAAGTTAACCGTCATCTGTCGGCCACCGGTGTCAGTCCACCTGCCGTCCAGACGCAGCCCATTCGGTCATCGGACGGCAACCTTTTTACGATCGGCAGAGATCTGAGAGGTCGGCTGGAGGATTTTGGTGCAGCGCCAAACACCTCCAGCCGACCTTTTTGGTCGCACGGCGGACAGACACGCATGACAATCGTACGCACGACCATGTGAGACCTCCCGCGACCTCCAGGTCGGATATATATATATATATATATATATATATATATATATATATATATATATATATATATATATATATATATATATATATATATATATATATATATATATATATATATATATATATATATATATATATATATATATATATATATATATATATTTTTTCATTATTATATCTTTTTATATACTTGAACTATTTCCTTTTCTGTATATATATATATATATATATATATATATATATATATATATATATATATATATATATATATATATATATATATATATATATATATATATATATATATCATTGAGGTAGGAATACGTAGAGGCGGCGTGGGGATTAACCTTGGGAAGGTCAGAATGAGGCGGGCCACCAGACCTGACTCGACCAATATGGCGGACATGACAGCTGTTTGACAGATCCGCCTGGTTCCGCCTAGTCAGTGATTCATAAAAGCCATATAATAATCGAATGGTGTTGTAAGAGGAGAGGCATCGTGAGGAAGTTATTAGTAGTTACCTATATACTACAGCAAAACTCTCCTTATACACCCCAAAACTGCCTTTATGAAGAGTGAGACATCGCGAGAAAATCATCATGCGTTCTTGTATACCTCAGCAACACTCTCCCTATACACACAAACTTCCATTATAGAGAGGTGTGAGTCATCGCTTCCAAGTTGTGATCATGGGTTCTCATATCCTACAGCAATACTCTTATCTTGTATCCTGCCAGCCATGAAGTCTCCATCTCCGTCCTGTAAACATGAGTATTAGTATTACCAAATCATGTTTCATTTTCTGTCCCTTTCAAATTTATAAGAGGTGGGATAATTTGGAGGTTATATCGGGAGGAAAAGGGGAAGGCGGAGGAAAGGGGAGCAGCAGAAGAGGATTAGGAAGCGGAGAAGAAAACAAGAGAGACGGGGGAAGGAAGGAAAGGAAAGGGACGGGAAATAAAATAAAGAGAATGAGGGTGAAAAGGAAGGTAGATAATGAAGATACAATTACCATCATTATCATCATTATCTGCCTTATTTACTAGTATGATAAATTATAAATAAGGTAAACCCATTCCTTTTCATCCTCATTCTCTATTTTATTTCCTGTCCGTTCCTGTCTTCATCCTCCTCCTTCATCCTCCTCCCCCTTTCCTTCCCTTCCGTTCCCAAACCCATTCCTTCTCACCCTCATTCTCTCTATTTTATTTCCCGTCCGTTCCCGTCTCTTCATCCTCCTCCCCCTTTCCTTCCCTTCCTCTCCCAAACCCATTCCTTCTCACCCTCATTCTCTCTATTTTATTTCCCGTCCCTTCCCGTCTCTTCATCCTCCTCCCCCTTTCCTTCCCTTCCGTTCCCATACCCATTCCTTCTCACCCTCATTCTCTTTATTTTATTTCCCGTCCGTTCCCGTCTCTTCATCCTCCTCCGCCTTTCCTTCCCTTCCGTTCCCAAACCCATTCCTTCTCACCCTCATTCTCTCTATTTTATTTCCCGTCCGTTCCTTCCCTTCCGTTCCCATACCCATTCCTTCTCACCTCATTCTCTCTATTTTATTTCCCCCTTCCCGTCTCTTCCCACCCTCATTCTCTCTTTTTTTTTTTCCGTTTTCCGTCTCTTCATCTCTCCTCCCCTTCCTTCCCCTTACCTCATTCTCTTTATTTTATTTCCCGTCCGTTCCCGTCTCTTCATCCTCCTCCGCCTTTCCTTCCCTTCCGTTCCCAAACCCATTCCTTTTCATCCCCATTCTCTTTATTTTATTTCCCGTCCCTTCCCCTTCCTTCCTTCCTTTCCCCATCTCTCTTGTTTTCTTCTCCGCTTCCCCATCCTCTTCTGCTCCCCTTTCCTCCGCCTTCCTCTTATCCCCCCAATATAACCTCCAAATTATCCCAACTCTTATAAATTTCAAAGGGACAGAAAATGAAGCCTGACTTGGTAATGCTAATCCTCATGTTTACAGGACGGAGATGAGCATCGAGGCAACGCGTAACTCTAGCGTACTTTACTGCTTCTGTTTTCCTTCTCCCCTTTCCCCCGACATCAGTTAATCATCCTCTTCCTCCATTTTCCTTCATTTTCCTCCTCCTTCCTCCCCATGTCCCCCTTCAAACCCTTCTCTTAGCCAGGGTATAAAAACTCTCCACTAGGCGAGTCCTCCATCAGTCTCCTCACCTGCTTCTGACTCTACAGGTAAGTGAGAGAAAGAGATAGAGAGAGATGATCTAATTTCTCATTGCTATCTCCTCCATACAGACAGCAAATCTATCTATCATCGAAGTCCATGTAGAAGAGTGAGCCCAGAAAGGGTCTCCTCGTTTTCTTGTTTCAAATAGTTAGATAGATAGACAGAGAGAGAGATGGTCCATGTTCCCCTCACTACCTTCTCCATATAGACAACAAAGCTATCTGTCACTAAGGCCTGTGATAAGAGTAGGGTCAGTATCCCTAGACGCATCCATCTCTCACATCAACTATTGCCAATGCCCGAAATGGAGATCAATCGGGTTCTAATGAGCCTCTTCTCTTTGGTTCATGGTAAGTACAGAGTAACGGTCAAACTACCAAAAGGGTCACAAAACTACCCCTGGAAATGCCCAAAACTCCTACGAAAGCATTATCAACTATGTGTGTTTGGGCGCAGATGGCTTTAAAACAATGCCGCTTATGAGACCCCAAAAGATCTGCTCGTTAACTTATCTTCTTGTTTTCTTGTTCCAGAGTTGCCTTGAGACCACTACACCCACAACCCTTTCCTGCTATACAACATGAAGGTGCTGGTCTGCTCTTCCCTGGTGCTGGCGGTGCTGCTGGTGCTGGCGGCGGGAGACGAGCAAGGGGAAAACTGCGAGCCCTCGTTCTGGGGCATGCTAACTAGAAGGAGTGAGTGAATGAATATGGGATGGGAAGAGAGGGAAAAGATGGGTAGGAAAGGGATGGGAACGAAAGGGGAAGGATTGCACAAGAAAGGGAAGGGATGGCAAGTGAAGGGATTGCTCAAGAAAGGGAAGGGATGGCAAGTGAAGGGATTGCTCAAGAAAGGGAAGGGATGGCAAGTGAAGGGATTGCTCAAGAAAGGGAAGGGATGGCAAGTGAAGGGATTGCTCAAGAAAGGGAAGGGATGGCAAGTGAAGGGATTGCTCAAGAAAGGGAAGGGATGGCAAGTGAAGGGATTGCTCAAGAAAGGGAAGGGATGGCAAGTGAAGGGATTGCTCAAGAAAGGGAAGGTATGGCAAGTGAAGGGATTGCTCAAGAAAGGGAAGGGATGGCAAGTGAAGGGATGGCTCAAGAAAGGGAAGGGATGGCAAGTGAAGGGATTGCTCAAGAAAGAAAGGGATGGATAGGAAAAAGAAGGGAAGGAGAGGGAAACTTATTGCTTCCTCTTCCTTCTTCACATTTCCCATCCTTTTCCTTCCCTTTCTCTTTCCTTCCCTTTCCCTACCCTTTACTTTCTCCCTCTTCACCACCACCATCACTGTTGCCACCACCACCACCACCACCATCCCTAGTACTCCTCAAACTCCTACCACCATCACCACTATCACCACCAACATCACTAGTAGCAACTCCACCACAACTGCCTCTCTCTCTCTCCCTCCCGTCACAGTCCTTCATATGTGTCCCAGCGAAGACGTCCAGGCATGCCACGATAATTCAAACAAGTGCTTCGAGGAGTTGATGGCAAACAAGCTCATGGTGGAGTCCCAGGATGATGCAAACCAGGCGAAGGCGATAGTAATGAAGTGTGGAGGAGATCTGAACGTGGATGTTGACTTCTCTCCCCTCTCGATAAGTAAGTGGATGGTTGACTTCTCTCCCCTCTCGATAAGTAAGTGGATGGTTGACTCCTCTCCCCTCTCGATAAGTAAGTGGATGATTGACTTCTCTCCCCTCTCGATAAGTAAGTGGATGGTTGACTTCTCTCCCCTCTCGATAAGTAAGTGGATGGTTGACTCCTCTCCCCTCTCGATAAAGATGAGATGGCTCTCTCTTCCTCGATAAGTAAGTGGATGATTGACTTCTCTCCCCTCTCGATAAGTAAGTGGATGGTTGACTTCTCTCCCCTCTCGATAAGTAAGTGGATGGTTGACTCCTCTCCCCTCTCGATAAGTAAGTGGATGGTTGACTTCTCTCCCCTCTCGATAAGTAAGTGGATGGTTGACTCCTCTCCCCTCTCGATAAGTAAGTGGATGGTTGACTTCTCTCCCCTCTCGATAAGTAAGTGGATGGTTGACTCCCGCGTTAGTTCAGGGCACGGTTAAGACATTTTAGCTCCTTGCAAAATGAGTGATGCGCAGAGAAAGCTAAGCGC
The DNA here is from genome assembly GCF_024679095.1 of Eriocheir sinensis. NCBI lineage: Eukaryota > Metazoa > Arthropoda > Malacostraca > Decapoda > Varunidae > Eriocheir > Eriocheir sinensis. The sequence continues at coordinate 13,911,090 of NC_066530.1, forward strand.
GATAAATTGAGTAGAGAGAAAAATGACGGGTTTGCGTGCATCGACTTTCCCCATGCCCTCCACAGAATGCTTCCAGAAGTTCCCGCTGACTTGCTTCGGCGTCAACGTCTGGAAGCTGCTCACGGATTACGAAGTGCCGGAGGACCAGGTCGCTTCGATGTACAAGTGTGTGCTATCTACCAGGGTGAGTATGTGAGGCGCTTGCTACTACTACTACTACTACTACTATACTACTGCTAATAATAATAATAATAATAATAACAATAAGAATTCTGCTACAAATAATAATAATGATAATAATAACAATATCGGTACCTCTTCTTCCTCGTCTTATTATATTCTTCTTTACCTTCTTGATCTTCTTTTACTACTTCTTCTACTACTACTTCTACTACTACACCTGCTACCACTACTACTACTACTACTACTACTGCTGCTACTACTACTACTACTACTACTACTACTACTGCTGCTACTACTACTACTACTACTACTACTACTACTACTACTGCTGCTACTACTACTACTACTACTACTAGTACTACTACTACTACTATTACCACTCCTACACTATGCTAGAGAACAAGTTTCGTTAATATATTCTCGTCCTTCCTCTCCCTCGCAGCTTGAGGCACTGGAGAAATGCTTGACCTCAACCAACTAAGCCTGTGGCGCCGCCAGCATTCATCAACCACCCTTAGAAGGACCCCCGACGGATCTCTGAAAGGATACCCGACTCACCGAAGAATTCCTCGGATGACTACGAGCTGATTTATCTTTCTGTTATTATTCTCTTGTTGCATTTATTCACTGATTGATTTCACTTTTAAAATTCTATTATAAAACTGTTCCTTAACCGAGTTGCAAATAAATGTCTTGAGCATCGTTTCTGTCTTTTCATTTCATATAATTACTTCTTAGAAACTCTGCGTGATCAGGTCGAGATCACTGATCGGGATCTGAATCTCATCTTGATTCGCCCTGCGAAAATAGAACGCCTTGGGGCAGATCAAATCACTGACAATGGCAGGGCAGGGCAGGGCAGGGCAGGGCAGGCCAGAGCAGGGCAGGGCAGGGCAGGGCAGGGCTCGTGGATAACGCGACTGGCCGTATTTCTCCATCACTTGTGTTGTTCATGACCACTCTACTCCATCTTTAGTGCCTACAAACACACATCTACAACATTATCTTATTACTTGCTCCTCACACATTTCGGGAGGCGCTTTGGTTTCTGGCCCCTTGGCGGCCGCCACTTTGATACTTGTTTCTGCTACAATGCCATTATAGTTAACACAATTTACGCCTAATTAAGGTCCCCTGGTGGTGTCCCAGGGCCCCAAATGGTAGGTGCCGGTGGCTGATCAATACTGAGACATGAGTATTGCTGAAGACCCTGAATAATAAGTTAAAAGTAGAGTTGTTGAGTGTGGAGAGGAAGAGGGATTTCGAACACTCGCCGATGCAATATCCAGTCCTTCGTGCGGGTATGTCGGTAGTTTCGCTAAGGAATTTGAGGTCCATCTCAATGAGAATGACCGACTTGCTTACCGCACCCTGAAGAAGCTGTGCCCCTTGCCTCCCTCTGAGGTCAGCGCTATTCGAACAGCTGATGGCCGCCTCTTGTCAAATATGGATTGGCAAATGGCTCGTTGGGCGGAGTACCCTGAGCAGTTGTACACGACGGACCCTCTAAGTGGGCAGCTTCCACTTGCTGGGTTGCAGGCGGTTGCTGATCCACCCATCGAAAAAAGCCCATCCTCTCTTGACGGGGTCAGAGAAGTAGTGCCATTGTTGAGAGGCGGAAAGGCTCCTGGTATCTGTATCGCCTGGTAAACCAGCACAAAGGTTCTAAGTTCATCTAATCTGACGTTAGTGTATTCCATCCTGCTCCATCAAAAGTTCTAATATCATAACTCCACCTGGTTTTATGTCTGGTGTTAGTTAATTGTCTCCATCCTGCTTCTATAAATGTTTAAATTTAATTTCTCCACCCAGTTCTCTGTCTGGTGTTTGTGTACTCTATCCTGCTCCAGTAAAGGTTCTAATTTTTTAACTCCATCTGGTTCTCTGTGTGATTTTAATGTACTCAATCCTGCTCCGCAGAGGTTCTAATATCATGTCTAAACATGGAACTCTGTCTGGTCTGCCTTTTCCTACAATTACCGGGTCGTAAAAAAAAATCAATTACCTCAAACTGGCAATCAGTTATATACTTCTCCTTCCTCCTCATCACCACACGTGTTGAAATGCTCGTAAACCTTTGACCTGTCGGTGTTTGTCATCGCTCCCTCCCTCACACGAGCGGAATCGCCTCGTTAGCTGCTGAAACATGGAGGCAATTAAAGGAAATGACGATATGAAGCGCTGAGTCACTACAGCTAACACCTGAGGCGCTTTGCAGAGGTCATATCAATAGGTCACGACGGTGCGGTCCAAAAGACCACCTATCAACTCGGACTCTGAATAAACTCTCTAAAGAGGATCAAAGATGATCTCGGGGGCAGCGTAAGCCAAGCAACATGACACCACTATAAAACACTTACCTGCACCAATACAGGCTGGGACTGACCTGCAGGACTCGTCAAGAAAGCCCACCACAGCGATACGCCGAACCTAGAAAAAGAAAAAAAAATGAAGAAGCGGTGCCTAAGCGGTTAGCGGGCGGAAGTGGTGTCGTGGAGGGCCCGAGTTCAAGTCCCGCCCGGTGCTACAAGTTGACAATTTTCAGTCATCACCGGGTGACCTAAGACTACCCACAGGTTGCCCTGATGACCACCCATCAAACCGGACCCTAGCGACTCTCTAACCCGTCCGCTGCGATTGGCACGGACTTTGCCTTCACTGATAGCTGTTAACACATACTCCCCGGTCTTTCTCTGCCTCTGTAGTGGATAGTGGAGTGTTTCCCATGTGGTATTGGTATGCTGGCTTTCCCCTCCTAATTTGCATGGCTTTACATTTTTCTTCATTGAATTGCAGCAGCCACTTTTTGTTCCATTCCTGTAGCTTGGTGATGTCTTCTTGTAGGAAATCCGCAATCAAGGGGGTAAAGAAGAGCAAGTGGAGCTCGGGGGGGGGAGGGGGGGGGAGCATGAATAAAAAACAAGAATGGGGCCTCTATCAAAATACTTGCCTACGCCATAACGGGCTGGGGCAGCAGGACCCATCATGAAAACCCACCAGCGCCATGGGCCAGACGTAAAAATAGATAAATAAATAAATAAATGAAAATAAATAAATAATGATAAAATGATAATCAATGATACATAATAGAGTAAATAATGATAAATAAATACTAAGTAATGATGATAATGATAGGAATTGATGTTGTTTATAATTGTTTCGTTTCCAGTCTCTTCACATGTGCGTCCCTTTCACGGCCCTTCCTGTTCCTTACCTTCTAATCCCGTTCCCTCTTATTTCCTTCATTCCTCTCCACTCCACCTTTCCTTCCCTTCCCTCCCCATCGAAAATTTTGATTGGTCCTAATTGGTTAAATACAAACATATCTTTTACAAATATGTCATCTGGTGCAGAGAAAGACGAGGAATCCCTTTTCCTCAGAATTACGATACAACAAAAACTAACGTAAAATAACAACTTTTTTGACCATCGCAAATTTTGCCTGGTCCTAATTAATGGAATACAGGCATATTCCCCTAACCTTACTTCTACTGATTCTGTTGTGAACGTTTCCCCTTCCCCCAAACATCAACTAAGTCTCCTCCTCCTTCAATTTATTTTTAATGTTCCTCTCCCCTCCTCCCCTTCACCCCCTCACCCCCCCCTTAACCATGGGTATAAAAGCCCTCCACTAGTCGATCATTGCATCAGTCATTTCGATTGCTTCTGCCTCTACAGGTGAGAGAGAGAGAGAGAGAGAGAGAGAGAGAGAGAGAGAGAGAGAGAGAGAGAGAGAGAGAGAGAGAGAGAGAGAGAGAGAGAGAGAGAGAGAGAGAGAGAGAGAGAGAGAGAGAGAGAGAGAGAGAGAGAATTTCTTGTTTCTCTTCTCTACGTCCTTCATATAAACAGCAACTTATCTATCACCAGTGTCTAGATAGAAGAGTCAGACCCTTAAAAGATCTGCTCGTTTTCTTGTTTCTTGTTGCAGAGTTGCCTTGACACACCATGTTCCTTGACACACCATGTTCCTTGACACACCATGTTTCTTGACACACCATGTTCTTGACACACCATGTTCCTTGACACACCATGTTCCTTGACACACCATGTTCCTTGACACACCATGTTCCTTGACACACCATGTTTCTTGACACACCATGTTCCTTGACACACCATGTTCCTTGACACACCATGTTTCTTGACACACCATGTTCCTTGAGACACCATGTTTCTTGACACACCATGTTCTTGACACACCATGTTCCTTGACACACCATGTTCCTTGACACACCATGTTTCTTGTTGCAGGGTTGCCTTGACACACCATGTTCCTTGACACACCATGTTTCTTGTTGCAGGGTTGCCTTGACACACCATGTTCCTTGACACACCATGTTTCTTGTTGCAGGGTTGCCTTGACACACCATGTTCTTGACACACCATGTTCCTTGACACACCATGTTTCTTGTTGCAGGGTTGCCTTGACACACCATGTTTCTTGTTGCAGGGTTGCCTTGACACACCATGGATCACCGCCAAAACTCTTCCCTGCCATACAACATGAAGGTGCTGGTCTACCCTTCCCTGGTGATGGCGGTGCTGCTGGTGCTGGCGGCGGGAGATAAGCAAGAGGACCATATCTCGGCCTTATTTTGGGGCCACACGTCTCGAAAGAGTAAGTGAAGTAAGATACGGGATGGGAAGGAAAGGATGGGAAGGGAAAGAAAGGAGGGGAAGACAGCGGAAGGAAAAGGAAGGCAAGGCAAGGGAAGGGAAGGGAAAGGGATGCATGATAAAGGATCACTATTACCAACTCCATCACAACTGCTTCTCTCCCTCTCCTGTCACAGTTCTTGAGACGTGTGCCAGTCAAGCCGACCTATGCTCAGCTAATGCAGACAAATGCTACGAATGCTTCATCGCTACCAAGCTCATAGTGGCGACGAAAGAAGACGCCGCTCTGGCCAAGGAGAAAATAATCGAGTGTGGGAACTTTCTGTCCGTCGGTGTTGACTTTTCCTCCCTCTCGCTCAGTAAGTGGATTAGTATTTTTATCTTTTGCTTTAGCTTGGCGCCAGTCTTAACTCCTAACGGGGGTTGCAAAGTTGAATGATCTTGAGAGAACGCCACGAAGGATCTAAGAGCAAAGAAGGGTGGGAAACGGGATTAGAACCTTTGCTGGAGAAGGAAGGATTACACTGACATTGACCTGAAAAGAGGAAAACGTTGGGAAAGGCCGCTGTTCTGCCAGATTTTATTATCATGATTATGACGACAGGAACAACAAACTCACGTCCGTATCTAGTACAAGAAGCGGTATTTTAGAGCAAGAGATAGAGTAAGAATATCAGATTTAGTCCGTTTTCTTCGTCATGTGCTGTGAAAACAATTAAACTTCGGCTCTTTAACAGAATGCTTCCAGAAATTAAAGGTGCACGACTTTGGCGTCGACCTCTGGGCGCTGCTTTTCAACTACAAAGTGCCGGAGAGCCAGATCGGCCCCATGTATGAGTGCGTGTTAGCTAAGAGGGTGAGTATGTGATGCACCGACTACTACTACTACTACTACTACTACTACTGCTACTACCAAATATCTTATAAACTGTAAGATGCACCATTCCAAGATTTCCTATTGTTATCGATCGACGGTGGTGCCGCCAAACGGTTGTGTGGGAGAGTTTCCCCTTCCTCCCGTCGTGAACACGGTAACTCCCCCTTCTGAAAAATGCGGGAGTTACCGTGTACCGATAACTCGCACCTTCAGAAGGCGGGAGCGTGTTCACCAAGGGAGGAAAAGGAAAGTCTTCCACACAGCAGCCGTTTGTCGGCGCCACCATCGACCGATTACATTTTCTCCATAGGAGCTGCCGCGAGTGGTGCATCTTACGATTTATAAGAACTTTGCTGTTACTACTACTACTACTACTACTACTACTACTTTTATTACTATTACTACTACTACTACCGTACTACTACTGCTACTACCACCAAAGAGTGTAGAGGGTAAAGAGGGGTTATTAGCGCCAAGCCAATCCCTTGTAACCGGGGCGATGGTGGCGCTCCATGCAAGCAAGCGACGTGCGCGTAATATTACTCGGCGGAAAGTATATAACATCAAAAGAACTCGGTTTTGTGCTGCCATAAATGACATTAATTCTCGCAAGAAAAGGCCTAAGCTATAATTCTTTCGATTTACAAAGAACAAGGAAAGGTCATATGTATTTTCAATCACTTTTTATGAATATTATTGAATTTACACTTGTCAAACACCTAAGTCAGTAATCTCACCACACCACCATCACCAGTCATGCTAGCCACCACCATCACCAGTCAGCCACCTGGGCCTGTATGTGATTACATGAACTTATTAAGAATGTTATCTCTTCGTATTGCTTCATCTATAATAGAATAACACATTCTTAGGGTATCTAAACAAGTACAGCCTCTCCGACTTGCTATACCTGTGTCACAGGCTACAAGGGCTTATAAATGAACATTATATCTCTTCGTTTTGCTTTATCAAAACTTTAGTACATTTCTAGGCTATCGGTGTAGCCTCTGCGATTTGCTATAAGAGGCTGCACTTGTGTTACAACCTGCAAGGGGATAAAACGAACAATATGGTGCTAATAGTTTTAGATAGGATCCAAACCACCGTCGCGGGCCATGTGTCAAATGGAGGGCGACCAGCGACACCCAAGTGCAGCTGTCAATGACGAGCGACACTCGTGTGCATTGTCTACTCATTTATTTCCTTCAGATTTTAGCTTTCCCAGTCAGTGCATCGTTATATAAACGACACTAAAGAAGCAATACACATTGTAGCAAACCACGTAAGTGCTAACTTTCCCCCAAACATTGGTGTGTAGGTGCAACGCATACAACTGCCATCACAAGATACGGCGCGCGCCACCGTCGCCTCGGTTATGGGTTTCCTTTGGGGGAACGCGCTAATGTCCACTCTTAACTATCTACACTCTTTGCTGCTGCTGCCACTACACTACTACTACTACTACTACTACTACTACTTCTCTCGTCCATCCACAGATCAACAAACTGAAGAATTGCCTGACCTCAACCAACAGCAATAATTAAGCCTGAGGCACCGCCAGGATCCATCAGTCGCCCTTAGAAGGACCTCCGAAGGATCTATGAAAGGATATCCGACTCACCAAAGAATTTATCGAACGACGATGAGCCAATTTCTCTTTGTATTCTTTTTCTCTTGTTTTTGCATTTATTCATTGATTGACTGGACTTTAAAAATTCCTCCCCTATAGCCTGTATGTTCCTTAACCGAGTTGCAAATAAATGTCTTGAGCATCGTTTCTGTCTTTTCATTTCATATAATTACTTCTTAGAAACTCTGCGTGATCAGGTCGAGATCACTGATCGGGATCTGAATCTCATCTTGATTCGCCCTGCGAAAATAGAACGCCTTGGGGCAGATCAAATCACTGACGATGGCAGGCCAGGGCAGGGCAGGGCAGGGCAGGGCAGGGCAGGACTCGTGGATAACGCGACTGGCCGTATTTCTCCATCACTTGTGTTGCTCATGACCACTCTACTCCATCTTTAGTGCCTACAAACACACATCTACAACATTATCTTATTACTTGCTCCTCACACATTTCGGGAGGCGCTTTGGTTTCTGGCCCCTTGGCGGCGGCCCTGGTGATGTCAGACAGCCCCAAACAGTGGGTGCAGGTGAGTGGTTAATAATGAGACATGAGTGCTGAAGACCCCGAAAAATAGATTAAAAATGGTGTGTTGCAAAGTGGGGAAAGGAAGAGGAATTTCGAACATTCGCCGATGCAATATGCAGTTTTTTTTTTTTTTTTTTTTTTTTTTTTACAGCTAAGGAGACAGCTCAAGGGCGTAAAGAAAAAGCCCGCTACTTACTGCTCCTGAGTAGAGGTCAAGGGAGTGGCCAAAAAGAGAGGTCAATTTCGGGAGGAGAGGTGTCCTGATACCCTCCTCTTGAATGAGTTCAAGTCGTAGGCAGGAGGAAATACAGATGAAGGAAGATTGTTCCAAAGTTTACCAGCGTGAGGGATGAAAGAATGAAGATGCTGCTTGACTCTTGCATAAGGGGTTTGGACAGTATAGGGATGAGCATGAATAGAAAGTCGTGTGCAGCAGGGCCGTGGGAGGGGGGAAGGCATGCAGTTAGCAAGTTCAGAAAAGCAATCAGCATGAAAATATCGATACAAGATAGAAAGAGAGGCAACATGGCGGCGGAATTTAAGAGGTAGAAGACTATCAGTAGGAGGAGGAGAGCTGATGAGACGAAGAGCCTTTGACTCCACTCTGTCAAGGAGAGCTGTGTGAGTGGAGCCCCCCCACACATGAGATGCATACTCCACACGAGGGCGGACAAGGCCCCTGTAAATGGATAGCAACTGTGCGGGGGAGAAGAACTGGCGGAGACGGTACAGAACGCCCAGCCTCGAGGAAGCTGATTTAGTAAGAGAAAAGATATGAAGTTTCCAGTTGATATTTTGAGTTAAGGATAGACCGAGGATGTTTAGTGTTGAAGAAGGTGATAGCTGAGTGTTGTCAAAGAATAGGGGATAGTTGTTTGGTAGATTGTGTCGAGTGGATAGGTGAAGAACTGTGTTTTTGAGGCGTTGAAGGGCACCAGGTTCCTCTTGCCCCAATCGGAAATAATAGTAAGGTCTGAGGCTAAGCGTTCTGTTGCCTTCAGCCTTGAATCGTTAAGTTCCTGTAGGGTGGGTCTTCTATTAAAAGAAGTTGAGTAATGCAGAGTGGAGTCATCGGCGTAAGAATGGCTAGAACAGTTCGTTTTGGAAAAAAGATCATCAATGAACAACAGAAAAAGAGTGGGAGATAGGACAGAACCCTGTGGGACACCACTGTTAATAGGTTTAGGGGAAGAACAGTGACCGTCTACCACGGCAGAAATAGCCAGATGGTGGAAAATTCTGAAGAATCAAGGTTGTGGGCACGAGAGCGAGTGATCTCGTTGCGCACGTAGGCGCAACATCCAGCTTTGGATTGAAATGTAGGATAGATCGAGATAGTAGGAGGGAACAGAGGGAACAGAATACACCAGGCATTCGTTATATGCGAGGGTTACGTTCTGCAAAAAGCTCGCATAATGTGAATTCGCATATATCGAACCTATCATCCATTATTTATAGGGGTTTATGTTCCACGACCCATTTTCGAACCTCGATCTTTATTCCGGCACCGTTGCACAATAATAAAGCACTAATTAAAATTTAACACGTATCTCGGTAAGGATTCATCGCAGCGGAAAAAGCCATAAGCATTTTTTGTTTAGAATTGCCTTAATTTACCTCCTCTACAACATTGGCCTCTATTAAATGTTTCGTATCTGTGAAGGAAATGCATTTATGTCTCAGTAGAGGGAGAGGGGAATGAGTCTTAACTGGTAGCGAAAATGCAGCTGTCCGCTTACCGACGCGGAATACGAGTATAAAAAACGAAGACGTGTAATCAGGGGAGTAGACATTAATGGACTGAACATATGAACGACAATTTTAATCTACGATAGGGGCAAATGCAGGATACATTAATTTTCTACTCTCCAGTTTCTCCATAACTTACATCCTCAAAGGTATGAAGACAAACCTTCCCTCCTGTCCCGCCGTATTTCAACTCCTTATTTATTGTTTGTTCTCGTATAGCATTCTCATTTATTCTCATTTATATTTTTCTCTCATTTATTTTCATTGTCACTTATCATTCTTCCTCCTAACAGTCTTATTAATAACTTACCCATTTATCTAGTCAGTTAGCTGTTTAAGTATTTCGGTGATATTGTAATTATATAAAGACATACTGTAGTCGTTATAACTTATTAGCTATCCTCATTTTTTTCTCCCTTGGTGCCTTTTCATAAACTTTAATGATAATGATGATAAAAATAACAGTGGAGGGAGAGGGTAAGAATAATAATTAAAATAGGAGGCGGAGAGAGGCTCATTTGACCCCTCGGGCCCTCGCCGCCTCACGCTGTCAACAACATCAGCTGATCGTGGTCCAGGACGTGCTGCTGGGGCGCGTCACGTCACTCACGTTTGGACGAGGCGGTGGTGACGTGGTGAGTGTGCCTGGCCTGGCGTGTCTGTGTCCCGCTGCGGTGCTCGGTAACAGTCTGCCGTGCGGTAATTACTGGCGCCCGTTATCTCAGGCTGCCGGCGGGGGGTAGTTACCTACGTGTTCTTGTGTTGGGCAGCAAGGCAAAGGTCTGTTTTAGGCTCCTCTCCAATAATAGCAAAAGACATTTTTTCCAAGTGTTACTGTGTGTGTTGCATGAACCTGAGCTTTATTACCCCTGGGAAGTACTACTCGATTTGTGAGAAAATGACAATGTTTAATATTCCAAGAAAGTTATATTTTCAGAGAAAACGAAGGTCACGTTTATGTTATAAACACAAAATAATAAGAGACTGGTTAAGATTCGCTCTAGGTCCGTGCCAGTATCTCATTACCTACCTTATGAAACATCAGTATCTCTTCATATATCTTTTCTACAAACCTTCAACAGTCATGGAAACGCTTTGAAAATCCAATTCAAGGAGTTATTTTTTTTACTCTTTAAAATAGGGGATAATGTTTACAAAAGTGCGTCGCCTCCTCTGGCAACGGCCGCGGCGACGCTGCAGCCGGTGTTGTGAGAAATACCTCCTTGCTGAAGTAAGTCACATATACATGTGGGGGGGGGGGGGGTCGAGGGGGGTGCAGCCCCCCTGTTAGTAGGTCGTAAAGTTCGGTTGGAGTAGTTTAAATATGCTCCCCGAACCTAAACCCTCTGCGAGCTATTTTATGGCTGCGGCGGGTGCAGCGTCGCCAGAGGAGGCGACGCGCTTTCGTAAACATTATCCCCTATTTTCAAGAGTAAAAAAAATAAGTCCTTGAATTGGATTTTCAAAGCGTTTCCATGACTGTTGAAGGTTTGTAGAAAAGATATATGAAGAGCTAGTGATGTTTCATAAAGTATATTATGAGATACTGGCACGGACCAAAAACTAATCTTTACCAAGAGATTTTTTCATGTAAGAAAAAAACGAGATGGATAAAAAATAGCCCTACGTTAAGGACAACCCTCACCCCACTCACCAGGGCCCAGCGCTGGGACGCACCACAAGCAGTATCATGTAAACTAATCAAGTTAAAACTTACCAAACCTCCTAACAGGAGGGGCTACATCCCCCTTCAACCCCCATCTATGGAAGGGGCATTGGGTACGGCAAAACTTAAGTAAACCAAACAAATTTGAATTGGCCAATCTGAATGGAGGGGGCTATGCCCCCTTTGACCCCCACTTCTTGAGGAGCAGCTACATCCCCCCTCAATTCACACTATTCAACACAGGGATGAGGGACATAGCACCATTGCAAAACATCTCCATGCCTCCTGCGCCTTCAAATTTAATTCAAATATGAACCGTAGCTCTGTGAGGGGCTGAGGTGGGTTCTATTGGTCAAGAAGCATAACAAATGAGCCATATTTGGTTCACTGAATTGAAGGGGTGAGAACTGGAGGGCAGGGAGAGGGAGGGGCAGTGGTTGACCCTTAAGTTTAATCTTATATTTTTTACTAATTTTTACTCCCACGTTCCATAAGCTGAATCGTATCCAAGAATTTCTGACTTATTTATAGAATCTGCACCAGCACTACTTACATTAGTAGTTATAAAGTCTTTCTGAAGTGGTAGCCTGTCCTTCCTCACCACAGCATCATCATCATCATCAGCAGCAGCAGCCATGGGTGAGAAGAGGGTGGTGCCACAGCCTCTCAAGAAGCTGCTGGACTGGGATGCGGTCATGACGGACAAGTTTGTCAAATTTGTCGACAAAAAACACGGGCCACTGAGCAAATACAAGGGAACGCTGAAGGGGCTGGAGGTAATACTGCGATAGTTTTCATTATTATTATTTTAAACTGTGATTACTGGCCAATTGTCTATTCAGTAAAATGAAATAATAATAGAAATGCAATAATATTTACAAAACCATCACATTGTTATTAGTATTTATTTAACTTATCTCAATCCATCCCTTTATTTACCTATTTCTCTTCCTGTCTTTACTGTATTCATGTCTGTGTCCTGTCTACAAATTCATAACTTATCTCAATCTATTCTGTCATTTATCTACTTCCTTTCATTTACCTTTCCAGTATATATGTCTGTCCAATCTATACTATGCTGTATCCATGTCTTGTCCTATCTACAAACTATTAACCTATCCCCTTCCTTATCTATCCCCTTATTCTTGCATTTCCAGTATTCGTGTCTGTCCCATCTATAAACACACCCATCTCAACCTATCCCCCCTCCTTATCTATTTCCATATTTCCTCCCTTCACGGTATTCATGTATGTGTCCTATTCACAAATTTACTTGGCTCAACCTATTCCCATCCTAATCTATATCCTCGTCTTACCCCCAGTACTCTTGTCATGGCATCCCGTGGCTCATCGGAACGGCCACTTTCATCTTCCTCCTGCAAGACTCCTCCATTCGGCAACTCCTCGTCAATATCTTCATAGGTACGTCATATGTTGTGTTTATGACGGCGATGAAGGGATGAAAACAGGATGGATTTTGTTGCATTGTTAAATAATTTCTGGAGGTCTATTAATTTTGCCTGAATCGTAAGGTTGAATTGGTAGATTTTTTTCATGTTTTTGTTTGATAGTTGTGTTTACTGCCTATGATTTTGTTGCATTTTTTAATATTTGTTGACTTTCTTAGGATGAGGGATTTTTTTCTTTAATTGTATATTTTTGTTTTATATTTGTGCTTACTACCCATGATGAAAATAAGATGAATTTTGTAATGTCTCTTAACACTTGCAGAAGGTTATTGAAATTTTATCTTAATTTAAAGGTTAATTTGGTATGATTAATTATTTTTATTTTTGTAATCTTTTGAGGCAATATGATGAAAATAAGACAGGTTTCATTGCATCTTTTAATATTTGTGAAGCTATAAAATGTCACCGAAATTGTAAGTTAAATTGATACACTTAAGACTGACTACCTATTCTTGGTTTTGTATTTTAAGTTACGGTGCAGGTGGTAGAACTCAAAATGTTAGGCAGTTATTCACTCTAATGTGAAATAAAACTCTCCACCCAATACAGAAAACTTACATCCTCTCCCACCCTGACAGCTCTCATCCTGGACATTGTGGTGGTGGCGGTGGTGAAGGCCATTACCAGGAGGAGGCGACCACTGGCAAACAAGGACGAGGAGATGTTCGCCGCGATGATGGTGGACAAATACTCCTTCCCTTCTGGACACAGCACTCGGGCCGTCATGTTGAGCTTCCTGTTACCCATGCAGGTTGGTTCACAGCTCTCTTAGTAGTAGGATAATGGTGTGGATAAAAGGTGTATGTAGGCAGGTCTGTTATGTAAGCTGATATTTTGTTTAGTATACCTTTGCATTCCACAGTTTTCTCTCTCCTTTGAGCTCTCTTAGGTAGGATAATGGTGTGGATAGGAAGTGCATGTAGGAAGTTTTGTCACATAAGCCCAAAATTTGTTTAGTATACCTTTGCATTCCACAGTTTTCTCTCTCCTTTGAGCTCTCTTAGGTAGGATAATGGTATGGATAGGAAGTGCATGTAGGAAGTTTTGTCACATAAGCCCAAAATTTGTTTAGTATACCTTTGCACTCCACAGTTTTCTCTCCTTTGAGCTCTCTTAGGTAGGAAGTGCATGTAGGAAGTTTTGTCACATAAGCCCAAAATTAGTTTAGTATACCTTTGCACTCCACAGTTTTCTCTCTCTAAGACTTTCCAGTATTAGTGATCTTGTTGTTCTTGTTGATACGAGTGATGTATGTGATGTCCGCTGTATGTTACTTTGTCATAAATTTGTTTGGTTTAAGTTTGCAATGGTCAGTTTTCCTTCACTAAGACCTCCCAGCACTTCTTTTCCTTTTTTATTTATTTATTTATTTTTTCTGTTTAGTATACCTTTAAATTCTACAGTTTTCCTTCATCATGATTTCCCAGCACTTTCTGTCTTGTTCATTTTCTTCTTTTCTGTTTCCTCCTCTTCTTCAACAGTTAACATATTTTATGGGTCAGAACCAGAGACACAATATTTGACCTTCTGTATATGCTAAAAAATGTCAGATTTCCCTAACAATAAATTTTTTTTAGGATCAAATTTAATTGGTCTACTTTGTACTCTTCTGGAATTTTACTCTTCTTCCTCTTCCTCCTCCCTTTCCTCTTCTTCCTTTGCCATTTCATCCTTCTCCTCCTCTTCCTTCTCCCTTTTCTTTCTCCTCCTGCTCCTCTTCTTCCTACTCCTACTGCTACTACTACTCCTACTGCTACTACTTCTACTAACACCACCACTGACATACTTCCCTTCACTCCACCAGTACGACCTCTTCCTACCCTTCTCCATGGCGCTAGTGGCATGGGGCGGTGCTGTCTGCATCTCCCGTGTCCTCCTGCACCGCCACCATATCCTGGATGTCGCCGGAGGGGTGGCTATAGGGTTCATACAGGCTGTGGTTGTGTCTGCTCTCTGGCTCTCGGAAGAATCTGCAGCGGGTGTGGTTAACTTCTTCCTGGATGAGACGCAGGTTGGGGCGAGCTATGATGTGTGAGGGAGGATGGGAAGAAGTCATCGAGGTATAAGCCTGTATTTTTAAACATATCGGCACCTCCGTTCGCATGTTTTGAAAGCCTCTCGTGGAAGTTGCTGGGCTCTTCATGGGCTGTCTTCTCCTATCATTCCTTCCCCTTCTGTCTCTCTCTGGCATATGACCACATGTTGCGCTGACTAAACAAAACTTTCCAAACTTTTCATGGGGTGTTTTTTTGTGATCCCAGCGATAGTTTTACACGGCTTAGGTATTTTGAACGGGAAAGTTGCCCATGAAATCTCGGTTAGTCTTCTCTGTGGCCTTGGGAAAAAGTTGTAATGGGAGACCGATATGTTTAATGATATGCGCCTTAGAGTATAGAATATATAGAGAGGTATAAAGTATGGGTATAGAGATGAATCGATAGTTAGAGAAATAAGAACATAAGAGCATAAGGAGTCTGCAAAAATAGGAGAACTAGGAAAAGAATAGATAGTTTTAGGTAGAAAGAAAGAATGGGATAGTTAGATAAAGGGACACATATAGAGAGAAATAGAAATAGGAAGGAGAGGAAGAAGAATAAGAGGAGTAGGCAGCTTTTAGGTAGGTAGGAATAAGGAAATAGGAAAACGGTTTGATAGGTATAAGAAAAGGAGGAAGAGGGATAGGAGAGGAGGAGGTAGAAAAAAGAGAATAAGTAGAGAGGAGAAGAGGTTGAGATGAGTGAATTTGTAGGTAGGAAATGGTGTGTTGATAGGTAGATATGGGAGGAGAGAGGAAGAGCGAAAGAGAGTATTAGAAGTGTTCACATTTGATTTCAGGGACTTAACGTGTGTGTGTGTGTGTGTGTGTGTATGTGACTAATGCTGACGTGTGTGTATTTGCATTGCTTCTTCATTAACATGTATTTATACGTTTAAAACACCATATATATAAGCGTTTCACGAGTAAGGTAAACTGTGTATTTACCTTGTTGTATTTTACGTAGTTGTGACATACAGGAAAAGAGATACGCTCGCGCTGTCCCGTCTCCATATCTCCCTCCACTTTCTTCCTTCTCCTTCTCTCCATATCACAAGTGCTTTCCTCTTCTCTCCAATTTTTCCTCCTCTCTCCCTCCCTTTCCTCCACTTTCTTCCCTCTCCTTCTCTCCATATCACTAGTGCTTTCCTCTTCTCTCCAATTTTTCCTCCTCTCTCCCTCCCTTTCCTCCACTTTCTTCCCTCTCCTTCTCTGGTGAATGGTGTTGACGTGGTGGTGATGAATGGTGTTGATTTGGTGGTGAATGGTGTTGAGTGGTGGTGTATTTCAGGGTGTTGTTGTTCTTGTTCTTGTTGTTCTTGTTGCAGCATTTACGAGCGAAAGGTGGTGTGTGTGTGTGTGTGTGTGTGTGTTTTGATGCCTCGTAGAGCGTTTTTTTTTCTATTCTGTATTTTTTTTTATAATGCATAAGAACACGGACAGCGACAGAGTTCCCCAATATGAAAGATCAATTGACGTCTCGGTAATGTCTTCATAGTACTCTCTATTATTACTTCATTTATTTATTTTTATATGGCAGTGGAGACAGATTAAGGGCTAAGAATAAGGTGTAGCTGAAAATGTCCATAACACATTACATTACACTTGCAAAACACTCATTTCTCGGTGTCTCAGGTGCTTGTGGGATGCTGAACAGGCTGAGTATAGTGTCTGCTCTCCTCCCTCTTCACCTGGTTTGTCTTGTAATATTAACAAGGGCCTGGGAACAACACACTGCCTTCCAACACTCCCTTCTTCTACACACTCCGTTTTTTGAGATACAGATAGGGAAAAGGAAGGAAGGAGATGGAACAGGAAGGAGAGAGAGGAAGAAAAAAGGGGAAAAAGAAAGGAGAAGATGGAGGAGGAAGAAAGAAAAGAGGAAGATGGAAGAAGAGAAGGAAGGTCCTGATATTGATTTCTTATACTTAGTCAAGATGTATTTGATAATGTGGTTTGAGTGCTTACAATAAGACTTAAAAACTGAGAAATTGAACCCAAATGAAAAGAAGGAAGCAGTTTATGTAGGAAAGTGATAGACTGGTCCATCTATTAATTCCTTGTACTTAATGAAGATAAAGTTAATAGGAGTTTAGTTTGAGTGCTTTTAAGGAGACTGATAACTTAGGAACTTACCCAAAATTGCAGGAAAGAAGTACGTTCAGTCTCATAGAGGAAGGGAACAGACTGTGGCAAGGATAACTGTCCAGTCTTTAATTCCTTGAAGTTGTATATGCTAAAGTTTGGTTTGAATGCGTATAATGAGACTGATAAGAACTGAGAAACTGGACCAAGATTAAAAGAAGGAAGCAGTTTTATGTAGGAAAGTGATACTCGTAGGGGTAACTTCAGATTATATTTCCTTGTACTTAATGAAGATTCTCACCCTGCAGCTATAATATGTGGCCTTAGATTAATGAAGGTGCAGTAGTAGTGAGTTAACGGGATACTACAGGAGTCTTCCCTCAGTTTCCCTCCTTTTTAGCAGATCAGGGAGTTCGTTTTGGGGCAAGATCTAGAGTTTTAGAATCGGGTTGTATCCTTTTTAATAGATGGTGTGTTAGGTTTTAGGGAATATTTTTCAAACACATGACTCACCTATAGAAGTGTGGGCTGTGAAGAAAATATAGGACTTTCGTATCAGTTCGTACCTTTGAAACAGATGGTTCGTAATTGGGGGTTACTAAGTTAATTGTGGATTTTGATTTTATTACATGCCATATCTTGTTATTAAACCCTTAGATGTGTGAGCTGTGAAGAAAACGTACGGTAGGACTTTCATATCAGTTCGTACCTTTGAAATGATGGTTCGTAATTGGGGGTTACTGTGTTAATTGTGGATTTTGATTTTATTACATGCCATATCTTGTTATTAAACCCTTAGAAGGTGGCAGTTTTTGAAGGGTAGCTCCCCCAAAATGAATCGTCTACATACGAGCCTGCATAACGATTGGCCGGTGTCATTATTGGCCTTTTACCTATAATAGCAGCTAAGGAAAGGCCAACCAGGTGTGAAAACAGGTGAATGACGTCAATATCTTCCTAAAACAACTACTATCAACCCCTCAAACAGCTGTGAAGAAGGAAAAAGAATAGGAAAATGATATCCAACTCCTCATAAAGTCACTGCAGCAGAAATATAGTTATGCCGCATAATCGATGTTTTAACTATCTTCTACATATATAGTCTACTGGCCATCTGGAAGTGTTGTCATATTTCTGCCATACAAAACTGACTGACTGAATTTTGTACCATCTCAACGTTGCCAGATTGTCGTACTCAGGTGCTTATATTTCCCAACTTCCGACCCCAAAACTGTCTTCTGGGTTCCAATAACAAAACTCATTTATAGTTATTGTTAAAAGAGTTAGATCCTGATGTTTTGTGGCAATAGTTAGGCGTCAGAAACCGGTAAATACTCACAACCGAGAGAGCCCGGGTTCGATTCCCAGGCGGAGTGGAAAAATTTGGGCGGCTTTTCCGATACTCTATGCCCCTGTCCACCCAGCAGTGAACAGGTACCAGGTATTAATCGGGGGTTGTGTCCCGTCTCCTGGTATCTGTTCCCTTCTCCTACAATTCCTTCCCCTTGTGTCTCTCTCCGGCATATGACCACAGATGCTGCGCCGACTAAATGAAACTTTTTTTTCTGGTAAATACTATGCTCTGAGTACGATTATCTGGCAACAGTAGACCATCTTTATTCAGTTTCACCGCCGTCTAAGGGTTAATGATATGTACCTTCAGATATAACTATGATTTGTGGATGTAGCAACTTGGTGTTCTTCCCAGATAGTTTTATTAAGTAGAGGGCGATCCATACCTCTAAACGGCTTCATCACACAGTTCCTAAGTCACCAAGTATAGAACCCTGATTTTTAACTTTGATTTGATGGATGATTTCAACGCTTACTTGCTTTTTATATTTCAGGTTATCTATGAATTTTTGTGTGTGTTCTCTTTACCTTTGTTATTGCACTTGTTAACACCACTGGATTATAAAGAACTTAAGCTAATATGTAACTTGTAATTTATATATCTACCTATTTTCATTGATTATCTAGTTATTTATATTATATTAACATGTAATTTGATATTTTTTCTTGTTTAGTTACAGGTATTACTGATAACTGGGTATTGAAGGATATGGTTAGAATACTTTGGAGTTAAGGAGTTTAGGATCACCAGGAAATCTTGTACTAAATTCCTTTCTAGATCATGTAATGTATTTTGGAAGGGCTCCTCGCCATTGACCCTTCTGGATTATGGCTCTGTCTGTAGATGCCATTGTATATCTGTGCAGGGAAAGACTTGTGATATCTTAGTTCTTTTAACCCGGTAGCTGTGGGGATCATGTTTCTTAAAGGCCCCTCTAAGCGAGAAAAATGAGAAAAAATCATCACTCACACAAAGCATTTCATAATACATATCAACGCTTTTGTGATCAGTTTATGCATCATCTATTTTGGGGGTTTATATCGTGGCAAAAATTTGGCCTGTTGCTGGTACACGGTAAAGCCACAAGTTTGTCCCGTTGCTGCTACCAGGTTAATGTTTCTAAATACATACAGCCCTTTCCTTCTGTCCTTTCTTCTCCTCTTTCTTTTTCTTCCTTTTTTCTACTCTCTTCCTCTTTCTTCTTTTTTTTTTCCTTTTCCTTCCTCCCTCCTCTTTCTTCCTCTACTTACTTCTTCCTTCTCCCCTTCTTTCTCTTTTCCCATCTTCTTTCTTCTCCCTTTTCTCCTTTTCCGCTCCTCCTTTTTCTTCCTTTCTGTCCTTCCTGTTCCTTCCTTCCCTCCTTTTTCTCCCTTTCTGTCCTTCCTGTTCCTTCCTTCCCTCCTTTTTCTCCTCCTTTCATCTTCATACCTCTCCTCCTTTTCCTTCCTTCCTTCTACTCTTTCTATCTCCCCTCTTCCTTCCTTCCTTCCTCACCCTCCCATTACCTGTCCCTGGTGTCTCCATGTTATATTGATGTGCTGGGAAGGAAAGATGACGGATTGACAAAATGATTATCGCGAAATTCAACCTTTATTCCTGGTTTCTGTTATACACATGTCCAGGGAAAAACAAGTGATTGAGTGATTCTGCTATTGTTTCTAAATGCTACCAATGTTCCTATTTTTTGTTTTTCACATGTGCAGGGAAGTTCAGGTGATTAAGTGATTTTATTCTTTCTAAATGCAACCAATCCTCCTGTTTTCTGTTCTTCATATGTGCAGTAAAAAGCAGGTGATATGATTTTTAACAAGGAATGGCCTGTGATGTGCTTGGCAGCCAATCCCTCCAACAAAATCGTGCAGTTCTTTGATTGTGTTAAAGTATGTCTATAAAAAGAAAACTACCAACAGTCATTAGGGCCACAGACATATGGATTGTATTTGATTTGCAGTCTGTGATGGTTTTAAAAATAATAAATATGGGTTTTAGTATCCCAGTGTTTCTTCCTCCTCCTTCTCTTTCTTCCTCTCCTTCCTTCTTCCTTCTCCCCCTCTTTCTCGTTTTCCCTCTTCTTCATTCTTCCCCTCTTCCTTCCTTCTCCCTCTTCTTTCTTTCTCCTCCTTTTTCTTCCTTTCTGTCCTCCCTGTTCCCTTTCCTTCCCTCCTTTCAAGAAGTGGAACCTTAGACTCCTTGCTTGGAAACTCTCCATTTTCTTCCTTTCTGTCCTCCCTGTTCCCTTTCCTTCCCTCCTTTCAAGAAGTGGAAACTATCACATGATTCAACTGGATTTCTTTTGGTTAGGTTAGGTTAAAATAAGGTATAATTAGGGAATGAAACAAATTATTTAAAAATTATTCAACTGGATCTCTTTTTGGTTAGGTTAGGTTAGGTTAGGTTAAAATAAGGTACAATAAGCCAATATCCAAAGCCTTTACCCCCAAAATGAAAAAAAATATTCAACTGGATCTCTTTTTGGTTAGGTTAGGTTAAAATAAGGTATAATTAGGGAATGTTCAAAACCTTTACCAAATGAAACATTATTTAAAAATTATTCAACTGGATGTCTTTTTGGTTAGGTTAGGTTAAAATAAGGTATAATTAGGCAATATCCAAAGCCTTTACTCCCAAAATGAAACTAAAATTATTCAACTGGATCTGTTTTGGTTAGGTTAGGTTAAAATAAGGTATAATTAGGGAATATCCAAAGCCTGTACCCCCAAAATGAAACAAAAGTATTCAACTGGATCTATTTTGGTTAGGTTAGGTTATGATAAGGTATAATTAGGGAATATCCAAAGCCTTTACCCGCAAAATGAAACAAAAACTATTCAAAAATTATTCAACTGGATCTGTTTTGGTTAGGTTAGGTTATGATAAGGTATAATTAGGCAATATCCAAAGCCTTTATCCCCTAATGAAACAAAAGTAAATGGCATTCTTAATAGGACGAAATATATATCCTAAAAAAAAAATGCACTTGAGAGGGATAAAAAAGATCTTACAATAGAAATAGACAAGAAATAAAGTTAACCTGTTCCTTCTTCCGTTTTCTCCTCCTTTTATTTTCATACCTCTCCTCCTCTTCCTTCCTTCTTCTTATCATCTTCCTATCTCCCTGTCCCTTCTTTTTCTCTTTCTATCTCCCCTGTCCCATCTTTTTCTCTTTCCGTTACAAAGGCTGACCACTGAGAAATCCCAAGTCACCTGCGCGGCTGTGACATCAAGATCAAGCGACCAGCTGAGCTCTCACGGGGTGTTTGTTTTGACTTTGTTTTAGAAGTGTTTCTTAAGTGTTACGTAGAAGACAACGCAAGGCAAGAGGCTGTGAGGATAAAGGAAGATTCAATGAAGACGTGAGAGGAAGAAAACCGTGAAAAAGGCGACGTAGAGAGGAGATAAAGGAAGAAAATAGGAGGGTGTGGTGTGCCTGTCTTCAATTGTCCTCCCTTCTCCCTTCCTCTTCTCCTTCATTTTTTTCTTCCTTCCTCTCCTTCCTTCTTCTTCCTTCCTTCCTCTCCTTCCTTCTTCTTTCTTCCTTCTTCTCTTTCTTGTTCTTTCTTCTCCATCTCTTTTCTTCTTTTTCCCTCCTTCCTTTTCTTTCTTCCTTCGTCTTCTCTTTCTTCCTTTCCTTCCTTCTTCCTTCCTTCCTTCTTCTCTTTCTTGGTCTTTCTTTTTTCTTCTCCTCATTCTCTCTTCTCCTTCCTTCTCCTTTTCCCTTCTTCCTTCTCTTTCTTCCTCCTTCTCTTTCTTCCTCTCTTTCTTTCTTCCTTTCTTCTTCTCTTTCTTGTTCTTCCATCTTCCTCCTTCCCCTTTTCTCTCTTCCTTCTCCCTCTTCTTTCTTTCTCCTTCTTTTTCTTCCTTTCTCTCCTTCCTGGTCCTTCTCCTTCCTTCCTTTTCCTCCTCCATCCTTTTTTTCATCCTTTCTCCTCTTCCTTCTTTTCCTTCCGTCTCCCCTTTTCCTTCCTTCCTTCCTCTCCCTCCCATTACCTGTCTTACCTGCCCCGTCAAGATGTCAGGTAACGACGTGGGTAACCAGGTCATTCTTGCCACAGCGAGCTATGACCACACGATCAAGCTATGGCAGGCACACAGCGGGATATGCCAGCGGACCCTCAAACACCCCGAGTCCGTATCCTTTTATAACTTACCTGGCACTCTTTTACCTGTCCCTCTTACCCCTTTTGTTCCAGGTGAAAATTCGTCTTAGGTTCCTGAAGTGTACCGTACCTGTCACTCCACTCTTACTTGGCGGGCCTATGAGTAATTGTCTTATCTCCCTTCTTTTATCTTCTTCCTTCTTCTTCTCCTTCTTTACTTTTTCCTTTCTTCCTGTCCTTCCTTCTTCTCCTCTTTCTTGTTCTTCTTTCTTGTCCTCCCTCTCCCTCTCTCCACTGCTGCTGCACCAGTTAATAATTCAACAATGCATCACACATACTTTTGTTGTGGATGTAGTGGCTTGTGAGTTGCTAACCATCATGGAAATACAACTCATAAATTTTGTTATGTATGTTCTGTTTATCAGTAATCTTTGGCAGCTCAAAGGTACTAATTTAGCAGCAGTAGGTTATCATCCTTAGATTGGCTTAGTTCCTACTTGTCACATACTTTTGGTACTTTTATTACTTCCGTAGTGTATATCAAGCATGGAGGTAGAATTGGTGGAGTCGACATCAGCCCAGTTAAGTGAATCCGCCTGAGCTGTCATTTTTACGGCCAGGTGTCAGGTGTTGTCAGGTCAGGATCCCTCTTAATGGGCTCGGGCATCCCCCATCTTTTGGCCGTAAATTTGACAGTTCGTTGGCTTTACCTTAATGAATGGGATTAGCGGGCCGTGTTGACTCCACCAATTCTACTTTCATGATCTCAAGTATCTAAGGCTGTGAAGTTGCAGTGTCTATTTTTTTTTTGATACAGCAAAGGAGGCAGTTTAATGTTGCCCCCTTCCAATAAAAATGTACAGGAAAAAAGGCCAATAGTATGCCATTTCCAGTATCATCCTTATGTTAGGTTAGGCAAAAGGCACCCCTATTCTCCTTAACCCCAAACCCAGCAAGTCAACGCCATGGAGATCACACCCAACCGGCAGCAGTTAGCGGCGGCCGGCTACCAACACATCCGCATGTACGACCTCAAGTCCCTGAGCGAGGACCCGGTCATCAACTATGAGGGCGTGAGCAAGAACGTGACGGCGCTTGGCTTCCAGGAGGACGGGAAGTGGATGTTTACGGGTGGTGAAGACTGCACGGCAAAGATATGGGATTTGAGGTGTGTGTGTGTGTGTGTGTGTGTGTGTGTGTGTCGCCAATAAGACTTGATAGTAAGCTTAATAGTAAAATGAAACCAATACCGTTGTTTGCATTTGTGTTTGTGCTTCGGAATGAGATTGTTTTTCATGGTGATATTATTAAGTTGAAAGCAAAAGCCAAAACACCCACCTATTAACTCACTGGGT
Organism: Eriocheir sinensis; assembly: GCF_024679095.1. Taxonomy (NCBI): domain Eukaryota; kingdom Metazoa; phylum Arthropoda; class Malacostraca; order Decapoda; family Varunidae; genus Eriocheir; species Eriocheir sinensis. The sequence goes on from NC_066530.1 coordinate 13,934,729, forward strand.
ATTATTTTTGTCCCCCCTTTTTCCTTTTATTCATTCTCATACTTTACTCTCATTTTTCCTTTCCTCTCCCCCACAGATCCTACAACCTGCATGTGTCGAGGATCTTCCAGGTGACCACACCGGTGACCTGCGCCTGTCTGCACCCCAACCAGGCCGAGCTGTTTGTGGGTGACCAGTCGGGCGTCATCCACATCTGGGACATCAAGACAGAGCACTATGAACAGCTGGTGAGTTACTTTATGTCTCCCTTGTGTAAGACTGAACATTCTGAACACCTGATAAGTTGCTTTCTGTCTTTCCTAACCTAACCTAACCTAACCTAACCTAACCTAATCTCCATTTCATCTCCTAGCATTATCATAGATCACCTTTATATTGAAATAGAGAACCAAATGGATGGGAAAAGGAAAACAAAACAAAACATATCTCACCTTACAGAAATAACACCAGAATCATTGAAATTATAAAAGACAAAAAAAGTGGAGAAATCAAGAAAATATGAATATAAAATAAAATAAATAGAAGTGAAATTAACCCGGTAGCAGAGGGGATCATGTTTCTTAATGGTCCCTCTAAGCGAGAAAAATGAGAAAAAATCATCACTCACACAAACCATTTCATAATATATATCAAAGCATTTGTGATCACTTCATGTATCATCTATTTTGAGTGGTTTATATCATGGCACAAATTTGGCCTGTTGCTGCTACCAGGCTAAATACATAATGACCACAAAATACAAAACTAACAAATAAAAAAAACAAAAAAACTAGAATCTAAGTAAATGTAAACACAAATAAATCAACTAACTTTCCAAAAATGCAATACACACAAAATACAAAAATACATGCTCCGTCAGATCCCAGAAGCAGACGCCAGCATCCAGAGCATCGCCATAGACCCCGAGGGCACCTACATGGCGGCCGTCAACAACAAGGGCAAGGCGTACGTGTGGCGGCTCTCGGGCGGCACCGGAGACAGCCCCACCGCCCTCACACCCGCCCGCTCCCTCCACGCCCACGGGAAATACGCCCTCAAGGTCAAGTTCAGCCCGGACTCAACGTAAGTATGGGGTGATGTTTTCGTTCTTCTCTGGTTGTTGTGCTTATTAGAAAAAAGTTCATTAATCTATATGTTTATTTTATTTATAGTATTTCATTTATTGTATTTGTGTTCTTATTTATTTTTATACTCTGTTGTTATTGCATTTTAGAAATTTGTTGATTTATTTAGGTTTTAATTTACTTAGATTCATTTATTTTATATTTTTTTATTCATGTTAGTTTTTGTATTTTGTGGTCATTATGTATTTAAAAAGTTAGCTAATCATTCATTTATTTATTCTTGACCCTGATATTTTCCTTTTATAACTCTCTAATGCATCTATTACTTGCCTAGCTTTCATAATACATAGAAATACAGACCTCTTTCCCTTCCCACTTTTCTTTACCCTGATATTTTCCTTTTATAACCTCTAAAGCGTCTATTAACTGTCTAACTTTCATAATACATAGAAATACAGACCTCTTTCCCTTCCCACTTTTCTTTACCCTGATATTTTCCTTTTATAACTCTCTAAAGCGTCTATTAACTGTCTAACTTTCATAATACATAGAAATACAGACCTCTTTCCCTTCCCACTTTTCTTTACCCTGATATTTTCCTTTTATAACCTCTAAAGCGTCTAACTTTCATACGACAGACAAGTAAAGATCTTTCGCCCCTCACCTCTGTTTCGGGCTGTAGGGTACCATGTCCAGTTTTCCCTTTTCCCTGGGCCATAAATATAAATTAACATTGTATATCACTGTCATTTTCCATTATGTTATTTTCTACACACACGCAAAAAAAAAAAATCATTAGCTGTACGACATAAAGCAGTGATTGGCTGGCTTTATTTTTCATTGCTGTTTTCTCTTTATTTTTTTACCCGTGAGCTGTTTACTGTAAAAAAAAAAAAAAAAAAAAAAAACCCAGACACAATTATATTCCTTTCTCTTCTCTTAGCATGATGGTGACCACTTCCGCCGACCACACAGCGCGCATTTGGAAGACCGCTGACTTCTCGCAGATGACGGAGCTGAGCGACACCAACCAGCGCTGGGTGTGGGACGTTGCTTTCTCCGCAGACTCCCAACACATTATTACCGGTGAGCTCTGAGTGTGTGTTGAGGGCGGAGGTATTTGAGTGTGTGTGGAGGGAGGGATGAAGGGGTTTTGTGTGTGTGTGTGTGTGTGTGTGTGTGTGTGTGTGTGTGTGTGATTTATTGTAGGTATGACTGGCAAGATTCTTCATATATATATCTTCCTGTTCCCTTTCTTGTTCTTCTTCATCTTCATCTCTTTGTTCTTCTCCTCCTTCATCCTCTTCTTCATCTTGTTTTTCTTGTTTTCTTTCTTTTTTGTTCTTGCTCTGTTCATCATCATCATCTTATTCATGTGTTTGTTCTTCTTCTTCATTCTGTTCTTCAACCTTATCTTCTCTTTCTCCCTCTTTCTTTTCTATTTGTTTTTCCTGTTCATCTTCTGCCTCTTCCTCCTCTCATCTTCATTCTTTTCCCTTCTCCCCTTCTTCTACTTCATCATCATCATCATCATCACCTCTATCACTTACAATCACATCCTATCTCCACCACCTGCTCTTAATCCTCTCCTCTGCCTTACTCCCGACTGGTAGGCTCTTCAGACAATGTGGCGCGGTTGTGGTCGGTGGAGACTGGCGAGATCAAGAGAGAGTACAGCGGACACCAGAAGGCCATCTCCGCCATAGCCTTCAAGGACGTGCTGTACCCCTCTTGAGACACAGGAGGTGATGGTACGATGCAGGAGTGAGCCGTGTGATTTGACCCTTTGTGGAGGTGGATTTAAGGGCGCCAGAAAGGACTGGATCACATGCAAGATTACGTCAAGAATCAGATTGTTTTTGTGTTGGTTTGTTTGAAATATAAGTAAGATGATGTGATCCAACCCTTTGTGGAGGTGGATTTAAGGGTGCAAGAAAGGACTGGATCACATGCAAGATTATGTCAAGAATCAGATTGTTTTTGTGTCGGTGTGTTTGAAATATAAGTAAGAGATGATGTGATCCAACCCTTTGTGGAGGTGGATTTAAGGGTGCAAGAAAGGACTGGATCACATGCAAGATTATGTCAAGAATCAGATTGTTTTTGTGTCGGTGTGTTTGAAATATAAGTAAGAGATGATGTGATCCAACCCTTTGTGGAGGTGGATTTAAGGGTGCAAGAAAGGACTGGATCACACACAAGATTACGTCAAGAATCAGATTGTTTTTGTGTCGGTGTGTGTGAAATATAAGTAAGATGATGTGATCCAACCCTTTGTGGAGGTGGATTTAAGAGCACAGGAAGAGACTGGATCACATGCAAGATTACGTCAAGAATCAGATTGTTTTTGTGTTGGTGTGTTTGAAATATAAGTAAGAGATGATGTGATCCAACCCTTTGTGGAGGTGGATTTAAGAGCACAGGAAGAGACTGGATCACATGCAAGATTACGTCAAGAATCAGATTGTTTTTGTGTTGGTGTGTTTGAAATATAAATAAGAGATGATGCGATCCAACCCTTTGTGGAGGCGGGCATAGGAAGAGACTGGATCACACACAAGCTCGCCTCAAGAATCAGACTTTATTTGTGTGTCCGATTCCTTGCTCTGTGTGCCAATGTAACTAAAAGACAATGTGCATGGGAGGTGTGTATAGCCAGGGATGGAAGGAAGGTGCCTCTGGATATCCTAAGAGAGGAGTAAACAGTTCAATTCTACCTCTTCCCTTTCCTCTTTCTTCTCCTTAAGCCAAGAATATTATGTTTTGGGGTCTCTGGGGAACATGTCTAAAGATACTACTTGAATGTTTCGTTTTTCCACCTTTAAGAAGTTGTATACCATGTGGAATTCTGTGACTATTTGAATTATAAAGTGGAGAACATCTTGACCCACTCTCTCCTTGCTGAGTTTGCCTGATGTGAAAGGGATGTTAGTAAGGGAGGAATGAGAGGTGAATGCAAGGTTATGGGCTCCCTCGGGCCTGGGATGGAATTCTCAGACGCCTCGCCCTCTTACATCAACTACAGTCATCCCTCAAACAGGACGGTTTCCAATAGTTCGGTTTCGGTTTTATTCGGATTGTCATAGAAGATCTTTTAAGGATTTTTATGTTTCCTGCTCGTCGTCAGGAAATTTAAAAATCCTAAAAAAATCTTCAATGAAAATCTGTATAAAACCGAGACCGAACTATTGGAAACCATACTATTTGAGGGACGACTGTATTTCCAAAGGCTGAAAAGGAGATCAATCGGGTCCTCACGAGTGTTTTCTTAGGTTCACGGTACAGAAGAAGGATCGAACTACCACCAGAGTTATAGAACCACTCAAGAAAATGGCCCAAACTCCTACGAAAGCCTTGCAAAATATATGTACTAGGGTGCTGAAATGTTTGGCGCCTGGTCTTATTGAATTATGGAATGTGGGGTAAATGTATGGTGATTGTTTCTCTCTGTTTCTTTGTCTGTCTGTCTTTATGTGTGTCTGTCTCTTGGTTTTACAGGATGAAGGAGAGGAGAGAGTAAATATGTGGTGGTTATTTCTGTTTCTTTGTCTGTCTTTCTGTGTCTGTTTTTGTTTGTTTCTTTGTTTTCTCTTGGTTTGACAGGACTAAGGAGAGGAGGGAGTAGATATATGATGATGATTTTTCTCTTTCTGTCTGATTTTCTGTCTGTTTCTCTTATAGTCTTTTATTGTGACTTAATATTAAAACCTTGAAGGATGAGCTTTGTCTGTCCTCCTTGAATTTATACTACGGTGTAGCTAAGATGTTGTTTTTATTTGTTTATTTTTTATTTATTTTTTATTATGGAGCTTGTGTTTCAGAGATTTTGTTTAAAGAAGAATACAGAAAAAAATGCATGTGACCTTATTAATATCCAGAAAATAAATTAATTGCGATAAGAGAATGGCTAAGGAATTTCAAGCTCTCCCTTATTAAAGAATTATATATTTGAAATGAGAAGTTTGAAAAATGAAGGTTAGATGAATGAATATCGTAAAATAAGTACAGAGTAAACAATAATAATGATAGATACCAGACAGAGACACAATCATTATAAAATCACTCAAAACTATTATACTTATCATTATCATTATCATTATCATCATGGTCATCTAATCCAGTCAAAACACTTCAGTCTCCTCTCCTATTAATTAACTCATCAGTGCCTCTCTAAGCACCTCACGTCTAGACACATCACTCGGCCACTGACAACTAAACACATGTAACTGAATCTATATGTGTCTGAGAATGGACAGGACAGGGAGAAGGTGGAGGAGAAGGGGGGGAATGGTAGTGGTGGTGACGATATCAACCTGACCGCTGCAACTGGCATGGATTTGGCCTTCACTGGTAACCTGGTAACATATGCTCCCAGGTCTTTCTCTGCCTCTGTGGTTGATAGTGGAGTGTTTCCCATGTGGTATTGGTATGCAGGATATCCCCTCCCTAGGTGCAGGACTTTACATTTCTCTTCATTGAATTGTAGCAGCCACTTTTTGTTCCGTTCCTGTAGCTTGGTGATGTCTTCTTGTAGGGAATCCACAGTCAAGGGGTTAATGATTGTAATAATAACTGTCTTTGAATGGATAGGAAAGAAATGGAAGAGAAGAATGGGGTGGTGCTGGTTATGGTAGTAATAATAAAGGTAAAATTAATAGCCATAAGAAGAATGTTGATTTCAATATACTTGTGGGAAATGAAAAAAAAAAAAAATACTATAAATACCTGCTAAAATGTAAAGTAAAAGGCTTAAAATAATGATAATAAAGTTAACCTTGAATATAAAAGTAAGTTAGCAAGACATACAACTTTACTTATTCAGTATTTAGTTATATATATGTTTGCTAGGAAAGTGATAGGTTAGGTTAGGGAAGGGAAAGGAGGTGATGGTGGTGATGGTGTAGGAAAGGAAATAACAGTTGGTGATGGTGGTGGTGGTGATGATGATGGTGTTGAAAGAGGAATAAAGGGTGGTGATGATGGTGTAGGAAGAAATAATGGATGGTGATGGTGATGGTGGTGGTGATGGTGTTGAAAGAGGAACAAAGGGTGGTGATGATGGTGTAGGAAGAAATAATGGATGGTGATGGTGATAGTGATGGTGATGGTGTAGAAAGAGGCATAAAGGGTGGTGATGGTGACAATAAACTATCAATCAATCAATCAATCAAATAAATAAATAACTGAATAAGTAAGCAAATGAATAAATAACCGCATTTCCTTAATCAGTAATGACATCGATAAATAAAGGAAACAAAGAGATTAACAAATAAATACAAAAAAAAATAACTAAATAAATAGGTACCCTCGTCTCCCTTTCAGTGTACAAACAGGAGTGTGTCGAAATGGTGCTCGACTCTTCAAACAAACAAAGACAAATTACACTCAAACAACGGCCTCCACATCACTAAAACATCAACCCATTTATAGAAGAAGGCCCCAGGAACACGTAAGTACACAAGTAGTTAATAGTAGAGGGCTGAGAGGTGAAATAATGGCTGAAATATGTGAATGAAGTACCGAGTCAGTGTTTTGGGAAGGCTGTTGTGCTTATTTGTCGATCTTGTTGTTGTTGTTCTCTTCATGTTGTTTTCCTGGCTTACCCATGCATTGTAGACATGACATTGTATAATAACATTTGTTAGCCCTGATGAACCCTACAACATGGAATTATAAACAAAGTCAGCTTTTTTTTATTTTTATTTTATTTTTTTATTTTTTTTAAGTCTTGGTCTGTGGCGCCGGTAGGCCTTCATAGTAGGGCCTGATGGTCGGCTCCAGCCCGTTGTGGCGCAGGCAAGTGTTTATAGTGGCGCCATCTTTACTTTTCAGGATTTTCCATTTTAGACCCCTAGTTGCATAATATAAATTGTTGGGGGGGTGTTGGAGGGTCATGCGATGCGCGATCTAGCACAGTTTTTGTGCTATTAACACTTGTCCTTATTTCTTTGTATTGTGAGGACGGAACTTTTATTAATGGTGAATAGAAGAATAAAAGAAGGTCCCAAGAACACGTTAGTACATAGTATAAATAGTTGGGATTAAAGAACTGAGAGGTGAAATAATGGATGAAATATGTGAATGAGGTCTCGAGTCATGTTTCGTGATGGCTGAAGTGTTTGTGTTTGCTTATTTTTGCGTATTTAGAAGACGTAACTTACTTTTGGTGAGTTTTGTTGGGTTTGTTTTTTGTTAGTGTGTGGAATATGTGGGTTATATAGATTGTTCCCTGTCAGTGGTAATAATGGCGCAGCGCGAGGCGTATCACATTTTTCGTTAGCAAACTTTAAAAAAATCTAACCGAATCTGATTTAACCTAACCTGACCTAATCTAACTATAACCTGTCCTAACCTGATCAGCAGAAAAGACAGTAGGACATTTTTTTTCTTTATCCCGTATCACACGTATTTTTCGTTAACAAACTTTTAAATATCTAACCGAATATAATTTAACCTAACCTGACCTGATCTAACTATAACCTATATCTAACCTCTCTTAACCTGATCCGCAGAAAAAAAACCCCAGTAAGGCATTTCTTTCTTAATCTCGTATTTTTCCGGATTATATTTTTATTTAATGTTATTCTTTGACGCTATCTCTATTTATTTTTTTGGTATATTATTAACTTAAATTTGACCTAACCTGACGTAATCTAACTGTATCTAATCTCTCTTAACCTAACCTGTAGTAAGAGGCAGACATTTGTCCCCCCCTCCCAGTCAGTCGAGTACCAGGAGACAAATAAATGAGTCCCCTTGGTTGAGTATTAAACTATTAACCGAAGTATAGTGTTTGTTGTGGTCACTGCAAATGCTTCCTGTGCGGGCAGTCTTTCAATCCTAGGCTACGTACTCAAGTCTCAACGCATATATAATTAGAATAAGCCAGTTTTATCGTCTTTAAATTTCATCTTTCTGGTTCATTTAATCCTTCCCTTTCTCCTACACCATGTTTCTATTCCATTTTTCTGTTATATATTTTTTTTCTCCCTTCTACACCATGTTACGTAGCCTACTGTCCCATTTTTCCCATATCTTCCCTTTCTTCCCTTTCTTCTACATCGTTTCTGTCCCATTTTTCTGATATCTCCCCTTTCTTCTACACCATGTTACTGTCCCATTTCTCCCATTTCTATAATTTCTTCTATATCATACCTTGTTCTCTTCCATTTCTTCCATTTCTATTCCATCTCCTCTATTCCTTTTCTTATACTCCATTTCTTCGTTTCTGTTCCATTTCATAGACTTGCTAACCACCATTCCTGACCTTTCCATGTTGCCAAAACCTAGTGCCATTTTTATCATTATTCATTTCCTATCGATTTTAATTAGTCAAAAAGTGTTGTAGCCTACTGTTTCATCCAATGGCGTGCGTTGTAGCCTATCACTCCATATCCATTGTCTCATTGAATTGATACTGTAGTTAATGGAAGGGAAATATTCAATGCCTTACTTTAAAATATATGGATGTTTGGGTTAAAAGGCTTTTGTGTTATTAAATTTATGGTTATTGTTGTTGTAGAGAGAGAGAGAGAGAGAGAGAGAGAGAGAGAGAGAGAGAGAGAGGTACACACACGCACACACACACACACACACACACACACACACACACAGCTTCAAATCAAGGTATGAACCCAATCCTCTCTTTAGGAAATTAGGGAACCACGTAAATACAGGTGTAGGTAATTAACAGAAGGGGAAGGGAAAGACAGACAGACAGACAGACAGACAGGTGTAGAACAAAAAGTGAAGGGATTGGGTGATAGGAAAGGAAGTGAAGGGAAGGGAAGGGAAAGGGAAGTAAGCTAAAATGAAGGGGATGAGGATATGGAAAGGGTGAGGATGAATATATATCGATTAGCTTTATATAAACGAAGAGCGGAAGAGAGGAAGAGGAGGAAGGGAAATTGAAGAACATATAATAGGAATTTTGGAGTATGAATGATTAATTGCTATATACATAAGAGAGATAATGACATAGATTTACATAGATATTCAGACCACACAGACCCTAATAAGACTGTATTTCTGCGTTAGTGAATGTTATGATGGAGGAAATGAAGGGTGAGTTTGTTTAATGTATCAGTCGTGCGTGTTGCATAAGGAGGAGAGAGTGGAAGGAGGAAATTAGGTGTAGTCTGAACAATTATATTGGTGGTGGTAGGCGGTGGTGTTGGTGGTGGTGTTGGTGGTGATGGTGGTAGGTGTTAGTGGTGGTGTTATGGTGATGGTGGTAGTGATCGGAATGCAACACAAATAATTAAGTCTTAGTAATGTAAATTAAGCCGAGGAATTGTCTTCTTGTTGACGGTAAGCACATTTGTTTCGAGAACAGAGAGAGAGAGAGAGAGAGAGAGAGAGAGAGAGAGAGAGAGAGAGTTCCCCATCCCCTCCTCTCTCCATTTGTTTTTTCTTCTTTTCTTCTACATGTTATTGTTTTCCTCTTTTACGACTGTCTTTTCCTTTTCTTGTCTTTTTCCTTGTTTATGTCTTTTCTTCTGTTTGTTTTTGTTCCTTTTTTTGTTATACGATTGATTTTTTTTCTTTTTCTTTTTTTGTCTTCTTTTTCTTGATCGTGTTCTTCCTCATCTTCTATTTCATGTTCTACGATTGCTTTTTCTTCTTCTTCATCATCTTCATCCACATCATTATCATCATCATCATCATCATCATCATCCACATCATCATCCGCATCCACATCATCATCCACATCCACATCATCACCACATCCACGTCATCATCCACATCATCATCCACATCCACATCCTCATCATCCACATCCTCATCATCCACATCATCCTCTCTCTCTCTCTCTCTCTCTCAAGGTTCCCTATATACGTTCACAGTCCACTACAGGAGCTTCTATTTTTGTTGTTTCCTTCGCAAGACTCGCTTTCGTAGTCAACACGTGGAAAAAAATGTAAGTTGTTTTTCTAGTTCTTGTTTTCGTGGCTCTTCTTTTGTCTATGTTGTTGTTGTTGTTGTTGTTGTTGTTGTTGTTGTTGTTGTTGTTGTTGTGTTCCGTCTTGCATTTGTTTCTTATTATTTTATTTCGTGTCTTTCTTATTAGCTTTGGTTTAGTTTAGTTTAGTTTACGCCGTGGATTTCAATTTTTTTTTTATTATATTTTATACTCACGATGAATAAGGGTGAATGTGGCTACTATTACTGTCACTACTACTACTTCTACTTCTACTACTACTACTTCTACTATTTCTACTACTACTACTACTACTACTACTACTACTACTGCTACTACTACTACTACAATAACAACAACACTACATTTCTCCACAAACAAACATAAAACTACCAAGAAAAACAACACTAACAAACAAACAAACAAACAAAAAATAACAGCCCAACTGATTAATCAGGGAATTTGCGTTAACTCATTTCCAGCAATCATTTGAAATTAAGCTTCCTAAACGCAAAAGACTGATCTGCGTTAATTACTCCAACATCAGACTAATGGAGAATGCATGTATTAATCCTCCCTGGGCTGTATATATCGCAATGCTGATTAATAATTATAATGTATGAAGCCCTGCCTGTCTGTCTTTGTCTGTCTGAATATATCAAATCTTCATCGCCAGAGCTACCATCGTCATATTGTAGCTTAATATCCCTTTGTGTCATTTTTGTTGTGCTTCCCAGCCAGGATTATATGAATTCTTAGTCTAATATCCCTTTGTTTTGTTTCTCACTTTGTTAAATAAAAGAGTAATATTGAAATACCATTAAACTAGACAGGGAAGGTAGGAAATAACCCGCATAACATTAATTCTTAGTCTAATATGTCCCTTTCTTTTTGTATCTCAGTGATCAACTACGCTAAATGAAAAAGAAATATTCAAACACCATTCTAATTAACAAAGGAAGATGCAGAATAACCTATAAACACAGTAATTCGTAGCCTAATATCCCTTTGTGTTTTCCAGCCAGCATCATATGAATTCTTTGTCTAATATCCCTTTATTTTGTTTCTCAGTGATGAACTATGCTAGATAAAAAGAGTAATATTCAAACACCATTCTAATTAACAAGGAAAGGTGCAGAATAACCTATAAACACAGTAATTCGTAGCCTAATATCCCGTTGTGTTTTCCAGCCAGCATCATATAAATTCTTAGTCTAATATCCCTTTATTTTGTTTCTCAGTGATGAACTATGCTAGATAAAATGAGTAATATTCAAACACCATTCTAAATAACAAGGAAAGGTGCAGAATAACCTATAAACACAGTAATTCGTAGCCTAATATCCCGTTGTGTTTCCCAGCCAGTATCATATGAAATCTTAGTCTAATATCCCTGTGTTTAGTTTCTTAGTGCTCAGCTTTGTTTAATGAAATAATGAAAGTAATATTGAAATTCCATTAAACTTGAGAAGGAAGATAGGAAATAATCTGCATAACATTAATTCTTAGTCTAATATGTCCCTTTATTTTGTTTCTCAGTGATGAACTATGCTAGACAAAATGAGTAATATTCAAACACCATTCTAATTAACAAAGAAAGGTGCAGAATAACCTATAAACACAGTAATTCGTAGCCTAATATCCCTTTGTGTTTCCCAGCCAGCATCATATAAATTCTTAGTCTAATATCCCTTTATTTTGTTTCTCAGTGATGAACTATGCTAGATAAAAAGAGTAATATTCAAACAACATTTTAATTAACAAAGGAAGATGCAGAATAACCTATAAACACAGTAATTCGTAGCCTAATATCCCTTTGTGTTTCCCAGCCAGCATCATATGAATTCTTAGTCTAATATCCCTGTGTTTAGTTTCCCAGTGCTCAGCTTTGTTTAATGAAAGAGTAATATTGAAATACCATTAAACTTGACAAGGAAGATAGGAAATAATCTGCATAACATTAATTCTTAGTCTAATATGTCCCTTTATTTTGTTTCTCAGTGATGAACTATGCTAGATAAAAAGAGTAATATTCAAACAACATTCTAATTAACAAAGGAAGATGCAGAATAACCTATAAACACAGTAATTCGTAGCCTAATATTTCCTTGTGTTTCCCAGTGTAGTATGATGTTAATTCATAGCCTAGTCTCCCTTAATTTTGTTTCTCAGTGCTGAACTTTGTTAAATAAAAAAAGAGTAATATTGAAATACCATTAAACTAAACAAGGAAGGTAGAAAATAACCCGCATAACATTAAATCTTAGTCTAATATCCCTTTATTTTGTTTCTCAGTGATCAACTATGCCAAATAAAGAGTAATATTCAAACACCATTCTAATTAACAAGGAAAGGTGCAGAATAACCTATAAACACATTAATTCGTAGCCTAATATTCCTTTGTGTTTCCCAGCCAGTATCATGTTAAGCCGTTAGTTTCTCAGTGCTCGACCTTGCTAAATAAAGAGTGATACCAAAATACCACTGAACTAGACAGATGCCGATGCTGAATAGTTTACATCACATTAATTCGTAGCCTAATATCCTGCTGTTATGTTTTGCTGAGCTGAGATTATGTAGTTTCTATGTCAAGGGAGATAATTCAAGGGTTAAAAAAAAGAGTGGAAGAAGATTAATAAAAGTACGGATTCCTTCCATAGACGCTTCAATAATTTTTTCATACCATTAAGTCAGGAAGGCAGACTGAGATCAAGAATTAGATATAAATAAATGAAAAAAACACGCTGAACTCACGATAGAAAAATAGAAGTAAGGAAGGAAAAATAAAACATAATAATAGAATCAACAGAAAAAAAATAGAAGAGAAATATAGAAGAATAAGATAGAAAAGGATAGAAAAGAACACGAACTCACAAAAGAAGAAGATAGAATGAAAGAAATATAGAGAATGGAGAGTTAGTTAGTTAGATAGATACATACCTTAGATAAGTAGATAGCGAAAGAAAACAAGAGAATGGCAGAGAAACAGAAATAGAACGATAGAGAGAGAAAGAGACCCCTCTCCTCCACCCGCCCCCCACCCCCTTTCGCCTACACCTCAGATGAGCTAACGTGCAGGTGTCATCGGCCAGGTGACACTGCCCTTCACCTGTCCCTGGCGGTGTGGCGGGGGTGACAGGTGTTGCGGGGAGGTGCATTTGTTTACCTGTCAATGGTGGTGGTGGTGGAGGTGGTGGGAGATGATGATAAGGAGGAGGA
>NC_066530.1:13950431-13965431 GCF_024679095.1 Eriocheir sinensis
CACCTTTTCTACGACTTCTGTAATCATGCCTTTCTACACGTCCGTTTTGTTAATAATGCGCTTTCAACGTTTTCTGTTATATATTCTTGACGTTTATTTATTCACGCCAAAGAAGGGAAATCACGAGTTTAGACAAAAAGTATAAGAGAAAGAAACCCGCGAGTAGTGATTCTATAGGGGACGAAAAAGCGATCGTCTTTTTTTTTCTTTTCTAGAGGAGAGTATCAGGACACCTCTCTTCCCGAAATTGACCTCTCTTTTGGACACTCCTCTGAACTCTTTTTATAGGAGTAGTGATTTGCGTTTTTTTTTCATTATTTTTTTTTGCCCTTGAGCTGTTTCCTTTACTGTAAAAAAAAAGGCTGGTACGAAATGAAACTTGATCCTCCTATCCCCCCCCCCCCTCTCTCTCTCTCTCTCTCTCTCTCTCTCTCTCTCTCTCTCTGGTCAGTGAATCGATAAGTGTTCATTTTCTGGATCAAGCACTTCTCTCACCCACTAATGAATTCGAGCTCTATACTAATTAATCGACGCCTCACTCCTTGTCTTATAGTTTGTCCAGCACTTCACCGAAATAATTAGTGGAGCCTCAGGTTAATAAAGAACAAGATTACTTACGCCCATACTACAAGCTCTCCCTTCCTAGATCATTCACAACCCATAGTACAAGATCTCCCTTCACACTCGTATTCAAACTCTCCCCTCCTACTATAGATGATTCACACCCATAGTACAAGCTCTCCCTCTTTAGACCATTCACACTTATGCTATTACAAGCTTTCACAATTCAAATTCATCTTCTTACAAGCTCTCCTTTCCTAGACCATTCACACTCATTCTATTTCAAGCTTTCCCTTCCTTGACAATTCAAATTCATATTTTTACAAGCTCTCCTTTCCTAGACCATTTACACACATACTATTACAAGCTCTCCCTTCTTAGACCATTCACACATATATTACATTCTCTCCCTTCCTAAACCATTCACACACATACTGTCAAAAACTCTCCCTTCTTCGTCCATTCACTCTTATATTGCAAGCTCTCCCTTCCTTGTCTATTCATTCATTCCATTGACTTCAGTTCCAATAATATCACAGTCAGTGTTTATTTTTTACAACAAAGGAGACAGTTCAAGGGCACAAAAAAAGGAAACAACAATAAAAAAACCGTCCGCTACTCGTTGCTCCTAAAAAAGAATCCAAAGAGGTTGCCGAAAGAGGGGTCAATATCGGGAGGAGATGTGTCCTGATACCCTACCCCTGATACCCTGATACCATATTGTTCCCTACCAGCTTTCTACACAGGCCCATTTTTGCAAACGTTTCGAAGCTTACATACCCACATTTGATAAGACTTCCATTGAGGTTGTTGTGGGTATTTCCATGGGTATAGTTTTATAAGCCTAGTGATTGTTTGGCAAGGCTTAAGGACCATGAATGAAAAAAACAACAACACTTGTATTAATTTGTGACCAGTCATATGTTTTGTCTTGTGTTAAATTTATATTCACGTTTGTCTGTTTATTTACAGTGAATATATAACCTTGTAATTTTATGATGTTGCTGCGCCTCTTCTGTATAAACTCGTGTATATCCAGTCAGTCTTGCCCAAGTGTGTCAATGTCAGCATAAACTCACGTGTCTATTAGCCTGTGCGCCTTTTTAATCATCTACCTGAATATTACCTTATCCCCTTGTCTTTTACATTTCAACACTCATTTTCTATAAACTCGTATTTCGCAATGTGTTATGTCGTTAGCTTATTGATGTGAGTTTATATTTATAAATCCTGCTACACACACTTGACACACACAAGTTCATGTTAACAAAGAAACCATTGAAACATAGACAAGAATATATCAGCATTTTTTTCTGGCACTTAGTGATGAAAAAAGGCGTCCGAGTATCACCTTGTGTACTACCAGATCCAGTTGTTTAAGGGATGCACTGAGAAAATAAAGAAGGTAAAATATGGCCAAGTCCAGGCATTATTTTATACGGTAAGGAAAACAGCTGAAGGGTGATAAAGAAAGATAATTAAATCCACAAATTGCTCCTCCTGCAAAACGGTACAGAAGGAGTGACCAAAGATAGGTCTATATATATTTATCCATTCACTTATTTATTTATTTATTTGTTTATTCTGCTTGTTTAAGGTGTAGCCGGCAGAGCAGATCAGTTATGTCAGTCTCCCCTCAAGTCTAATAGTATTTTACAACGACGAACGCAACATCAATAATTCCACGATATCCAGTGCTACATATCATGACACAATGCACTTATGATCTTGGCTGCAGGAGGGAGGGAGGGATAGACGGAGGGAGGGAGGAATGTTAAGCCTTTCCACTCTGCCTGTCTGTCTGTCTGTCTTTGTTCCCCTGTCTGTCTGTTTGTTTTCCTGAATGACTACCTGTGTGTGTGTGTGTGTGTGTGTGTGTGTGTGAGAGAGAGAGAGAGAGAGAGAGAGAGAGAGAGAGAGAGAGAGAGAGAGAGAGTACAGAAAGAATAACAAAAGGAAGAGGAGGAAGAGAGGAAGAGGAGGAGGGAGAAAAGGGAGGAAAGGGAGGAAGGAGGAGGATGAGGAGAAGAAAAATTTTGAAACGTTGAAAATCCCCGTCCCCCCATTTCTCTCTCTCTCTCTCTCTCTCTCTCTCTCTCTCTCTCTCAGCGGCCGTTTGTTTAATTGCTCTATCTCTCTTCCTTTCTTTCTTTAGCTCAACATTTGTCTGTCTTTATTTGACAAGAAATGGCCCAGGTAATTTTTCTGTCTTTCTTTCTCTCTATTGATCATTTCCTTTTTATTGCTTTTTTTTTTACTAACTTTTGCTTTTCTCATGAGTTTCTGCTTGTGTGTGTGTGTGTGTGTGTGTGTGTGTGTGTGTGTGTGTGTGTGTGTGTGTGTGTATTATTGACTTTTGTCGCTCAGGTGTTATGCAAGACCAATTAACCTGGCGGGGGTGGTGATTGGGGGGGGGGGGGTTAAGGATGGTGATACTGCGTCATAGTGTGTGTGTGTGTGTGTGTGTGTGTGTGTGTGTGTGTGTGTGTGTGTGTGTGTGTGTGTGTGTGTGTTACTGCAGAATAGTCAACTGAACGTTCAAGGAGTTTATGGGACAAGATAATAATTTGCTTTTTTTTTTTTTTTTTCAATTTATTCATTCATTTACTTATTTTTTTCACCATAAGTACACAAGCGCAAATTACTACTACTACTACTACTACTACTACTACTGCTACTACTACTACTATGACTACTACTACTACTGTTTCCACCCCTAGTCTTCTACCATCAATCTTAGTTATGGGAAGCAGGTTGAAAAGGGTAGAAGGTAAGGTGGAAGACAGGCCATTAACTTAATACGAAGAAGCAATACATTATTCATGAGCCTATACTACATATTGACAAGACGAGGAGGAGGAGGAGGAGGAGGAGGAGGAGCAGGAGCAGGAGGAGGAGGAGGAGGAGGAGGAGTGAGGAGTGAAGATGTGGTTAGATTTTCCTTTTCTACTATGTCATGAGAGAGAGAGAGAGAGAGAGAGAGTTGCTAAAAGACTCGTTACAAGGACCAGAGAGGGATGAGGGAAAAAAAAGAGAAAAAAAATGGAGAGAAAAAAAAGGGAAGTAATTATAGAAGACAAGAAAAGAGAGATAACCTTCACCTTCACTCTCTCTCTCTCTCTCTATCTCTCTCTCTCAAGAATCACATTATCTTTATGAATTTATGGCCTCAAAAGTGATCGTTTCCGCTTCAATAGGGAGGAAAAATGGTGCCTATTCTGAGAGAGAGAGAGAGAGAGAGAGAGAGAGAGAGAGAGAGAGAGAGAGAGAGAGAGAGAGAGAGAGAGAGAGAGAGAGGGGGGGGGGGGGAAGAGTTTGACAGAATCCTATCTCTCTCTCTTTTGGGGTTGAAGGATGATGGCTTGATGGCTTTTTGGCTGGGTTGTGGTGGTAGTAGTAGTAGTAGTAGTAGTAGTAGTAGTAGTAGTAGTAGTAGTAGTAGTAGTAGTAGTAGTAGTGGAAAGAATAAAAGGAAGAAAGACTAGGAAAGAAAGGAGAATAAGAATATAAAAGAGCTCGTTTCATAATACAAAGGAATCTGTTACAGCACACAGGAAGCCTACGCCATTCTTGTCTATTGATCTATCTGTCTATTTATCTGTATCTATTTCCTTCCTTCCTTTCCCTCATTTCTCTATCTGTTTATCGGTTTCCTTCCTTCTTTCCTTCCTTCATTTATTTATTTCCTTTCTTCCGTTTTTCCTCCACTTTTTTCTTTCCTTCCTTCAACCATTCGTTATTCTCTTTTCCTTTCAATCTATTTATCTCTCTTTCCTTTCCTTCTTTTTCCTTTTTTTCTTTCTTCCATCTTTCTATCTATATCCCTTCCTTCCTTCTTCCATCCTTTCTTCCTTCCTCCCCCTCCTTCCCTCCCATCCTTCCATCTCCCCAACCCAGGTAAATTACTAAGTGCGTGTAGGTGTGGTTTGATTCCACCTGTAATTAGCTGTGTTTACCAGTCTTACCGCGAACAGGTGAGACGTACGCTGGGAATGGGAACGATGGGAATACCTGGCGACGTCTGTCTGATTGTAAATAGTTCTGTCCGTCCGTCTGTCTGTCTGTTTATGTTTCTCTCTGTGTCTCTATCTGCTAGTGTTATGTTTCTTCCTTTGTCTGTCTGTCTATCTGTCTGTCTGTCTGTTGTGTTGTGTGTGTGTTGTGTGTTTTGATGTGACTGAAATGAGAATATTAGTAATCCATCGTTGTGTGTGTGTGTGTGTGTGTGTGTGTGTGTGTGTGTTTTGCGGTCATAACTCAGAAGTGTAATTTTTTAGATAACTGCAATTTTGAATAAACGCTGCTAATCCATCATTATCGTCCTCCTCCTCCTCCTCCTCCTCCTCCTTCTCCTCCTCCTCCTCCTCCTCCTTCTCCTCCTTCTCCTTATCGCTTTCCCAATAGACATCTTCATTATTTCCTTAACACATTCTCCTCAGTCTTAGCATATCGACAGAGAGAGAGAGAGAGAGAGAGAGAGAGAGAGAGAGAGAGAGAGAGAGAGAGAGAGAGAGAGAGAGAGAGAGAGAGAGAGAGAGAGAGAGAGAGAGAGAGAGAGAGAGCACCATTTTACATCACACAACCAAGAAAAAAAAAAAAACTTAAAACCCGCATCTTAAGACCTTATTAGAGTCGACCTTTTTTTAACTTTTTATATAAGACAGACACGAAAGAAAGACACGTGACTGACCTGACCTGACTGACCTCCGTGACCCCAAACACCTGTCCTGAATCAGTTGGTCCGTGTGTGTGGGTGCGTGTGTGTGTGTGTGTGTGTGTGTGTGTGTGTGTGTGTGTGTTTACCTGGGTGTATTTTAGTCTCGCAATCTCTAACGCTTTCGGATTCCACAAGAACTATTTCCGAAGGTCACAAAGAAGGTTAGTCGGGTTCCAATTAGTGCTTTTTCACGTTCAAAATGCAGAAGCCTTGTCAAACTATTACTAGGCTGTATTACTAGGCTGACTTGACCTTTTTCTAGAGGCGAGTATCAAGACACCTCTCCACCCGAAATTGACCTCTCTTTTGACTACTCCTTACCTCATCTTTTATAGGAGCAGTGATTAGCTAGCTTTTCTTTTCCTACGCCTTCTTTTTGTTGCCTTTGAGCTGCTTCCTTTGCTGTAAAAAAAAAAAGAAGAAAAACTCCACCCGAAATTGACCTCTCTTTTGACCTCTCTTTACCTCATCTTGTACAGGAGCAGTGATTAGCTAGCTTTTTTTTTTCTACACCTTCTTTTTGTTGCCTTTGAGCTGCTTCCTTTGCTGTAAAAAAACAAACAAACTACCCATGGAAATATTGCTAACACCACAACCTCTACGAAAGCCTTATCAAATGTGGATGTGTGAGCTCTGAAGAAATGTGTGAGAATGTGGATCTCTGTCATGCTTGTATTTCCCTCTGTTGGTAGCTATGTTTATGAAGGTCTGTTTTGTTTTGTGTGAGAATATGGATCTCTGCCATGCTTGTATTTCCCTCTGTTGGTAGCTATGTTTATGAAGGTCTGTTTTGTTTTGTGTGAGAATATGGATCTCTGCCATGCTTGTATTTCCCTCTGTTGGTAGCTATGTTTATGAAGGTCTGTTTTGTTTTGTGTGAGAATATGGATCTCTGTCATGCTTGTATTTCCCTCTGTTGGTAGCTATGTTTATGAAGGTCTGTTTTGTTTTGTGTGAGAATATGGATCTCTGTCATGCTTGTATTTCCCTCTGTTGGTAGCTATGTTTATGAAGGTCTGTTTTGTTTTGTGTGAGAATATGGATCTCTGTCATGCTTGTATTTCCCTCTGTTGGTAGCTGTGTTTATGAAGGTCTGTTTTGTTTTGTGTGAGAATATGGATCTCTGTCATGCTTGTATTTCCCTCTGTTGGTAGCTATGTTCATGAAGGTCTGTTTTGTTTTATGTGAGAATATGGATCTCTGTCATGCTTGTATTTCCCTCTGTTGGTAGCTATGTTTATGAAGGTCTGTTTTGTTTTGTGTGAGAATATGGATCTCTGTCATGCTTGTATTTCCCTCTGTTGGTAGCTATGTTTATGAAGGTCTGTTTTGTTTTAATGCATGTGATATTTTTGTTGATTTTCATTTCGTTTTTTATTGAGTTTTAGTGGTTTAGAAAATCGAGGGTTGACTACTGCGTTTTTATCTTTTTTTTTTTTTGTAAGCTATATCTTCTATTTCTCGTGTATATATTGCTTTGCTAACTTTGTTTCTCTAGATTATGTTTGGCAAAATGATTGATTGTTTTGATGCATGTGCAAGTTTTATTGATTTTTATTTCGTTTTTCATTGAGTTTTAGTGGTTTAAAAATTCGAGGGTTGACTGTTACGTTACTTTTTTTTTATTTGTAAGTTATATCTTCTATTTCTTGTATATATATTGCTTTGGTAACTTTATTTCTTTCGGGGGCTGGCTACTATTGTGTTTTATCTTTTTTTTTGTAAGTTATATCTTCTATTTCTTGTATATATATTGCTTTGTTAACTTTATTTCTCTAGATTATGTTTGGCAAAATAACTGATTGATTGGTTGATAGTTCATTGTCGCAGGTAGGTATACAACAAAGGAGAAGGGAGGAACATGCCATCCCAACCCCCAGGCAGTAGATAATAAGGTCAGTCTACAAGCTATCAATTTATTTTATCAATATCAACTTATATATCAATCTATTCGTGTATCTATTTTCCTTTATTTGCATTGTATTTTGCAGGCTGTGGTCAATATAAGTATCTATCTATCTATCTATGTATCTATTTATTTCTCTCTCTCTCTCTCTCTCTCTCTCTATATATATATATATATATATATATATATATATATATATATATATATATATATATTGTTTGTGTGTATATATATGTGTTTGAAATATGCATCGATTATAAAAAGCTTCCATCACTTATAAAAAAGAAAACAGCCACGAACATTAGCAATCATTTACAACCTTTATCTATCTATCTATGTATCTATCTATTTCCCTCTCTCTCTTTATCTATCTATCTATATCTGTGTGTTTGTGTGTATATATGTGTTTGATATATGCGTCGATTATAAAAAGCTTCCATCACTGTTATTAAAAAGAAAACAGCCATGGAAATCAACAATTCACATCCATTTTACTCTCATTCCTATCAATACTCCGTTCACATAAATTACACACATGGAGTCACGGTGGATTAAAATACGACTGTTTAATGCTTTCAACTCCCTCTGGCACGCAACATTAATCCGGATATTGGTTTTGTAAAGAAATGAATATGCTTTCGTGTGTGTGTGTGTGTGTGTGTGTGTGTGTGTGTGTGTGAGTGTGAGTGTGAGGGAGGGAGAGAGCGAGAGGTACGCCAGAATAATTGTTTGAACTCATGTGTTGGAAATGCCTGGGTGAATGAACTCCGATCCTAATGGTGGGTTTGATAAGGGTTTCGATTCCACCTTTGATGCTCTGGTAATACTTGTGTTGTTGAGCCCTCTTGCTCCTCCTTTTCTTTGTTTTTTCCCTCCTCCTCTTCCTCTTCTTCCATCTTTTCAATTTCCTCTTCCACTTTGTTGTTGTTATTGGGTTGAAAATGGTTTGAATTGATGATACTTTTGGTTTATATTCTACTCTTGTTCTTCCTCCTCCTCCTCCTCCTCCTCCTCCTCTCTTCTTCCTTCTTCTCAGTTTCCTCATCTTTGTTTTTGTTATTAGATTTAAAATGGTTTGACTTGCTTTGATTTGGAAGGAAGGAAGGAAGAAAGAAGGAAGGAAGGAAGGAAGGAAGGAAGGGCAGTTGTGAGGGAGAGAGGAAGGAAATGTGATTAAGGGAGAGAAAGGAATGAGAGAGAGAGAGAGAGAGAGAGAGAGAGAGAGAGAGAGAGAGAGAGAGAGAGAGAGAGAGAGAGAGAGAGAGAGAGAGAGAGAGAGAGAGAGAGAGAGAGAGAGAATCTATTACTTCTAACTTGATAAAAATGCTGAAAATTATGACGTGAAAAATAAGACATGAGAGAGAGAGAGAGAGAGAGAGAGAGAGAGAGAGAGAGAGAGAGAGAGAGAGAGAGAGAGAGAGAGAGAGAGAGAGAGAGAGAGAGAGAGAGAGAGAGAGAGAGAGAGAGGGGAAACTTTTAAATTCTCTCTTAAAGTCACCTCTGGAATGCAATTAAATGAAGCCTGTCCTTCCAATCTCTTTACAGACTCTCTTAAATATATACGCGTGTTTAATAAGGTTGTGCAGGCCTGTGTTGCTATGTTGTGTGTGTTTCTTTGTCTTCTGAATGTTTGTGTGTGTGTTTTTCGTTGTGTAGGAATGTGAGATGTTTTGTTTTTCCTTATTTTATATTATGGTTTCTTTTTTATTCTGTTGGTTGTTGTGTTGACTTATTTTTTTAATAATTATGAAGGGGATAAAGAAGGTTAAGAACAACAACAACAACAACTACTACTACTACTACTACTACTACTACTACTACTACTACTACTACTACTATTACCTTGATCTATTACCGCTTCTACTGCTACCAATAATCATTTCTGTTTTTCCCCTTTCTTCTTTTTCTTCTTCTTTTTTCTATTCAATTTCACATACGCCGCCACCACTACTACTTCTACTACTACTACTGCTACTACTACTACTACTACTACTACTAACAACATTACCACTCCCAGTACTTGCAATATAGTAATGATAATAATAATAAAAGTAAGAAATAGCAAATAATAAATACATAAAGAAGGAAATGAGATATAAAAAAAAAACAAGAATTAGGGAAAAGAAGGGGTATGAGAGAGAGAGAGAGAGAGAGAGAGAGAGAGAGAGAGAGAGAGAGAGAGAGAGAGAGAGAGAGAGAGAGAGAGAGAGAGAGAGAGAGAGAGAGAGAGAGAGAATAGTACTTACCCACTGGCCCTAAGTAAACAAAAGTTATCACGTAGCTTAAAGAGAAACCGACTTAGCGGGGTGAGAGACCGACTGACCGACACACACACACACACACACACACACACACACACACACACACACACACACACACACACGGGGCCGCGGTTTGGGTGTATCCTTGAGGTATAGCGAGGAACAGTTTGGCTTCGGTACCTAAGGAATGTCACTTTCCCTTTCCTCTTTCCCCTCCCTCTTACCTCCAATCAATCACTGTGTTACGATGGAGGGATGGAGGGAAGGGGGGAGGGAGGAAAGGGGAAGGGGGGAAGGAAAGGGAAAGGAGGGGAGAGAGAGGAAGAGTCAGAAGGAAGGACAGGGAAGGGAGGGAAGGAGGGAGGAAGAGAAGATAGAGGGGGAAGGAAAGGGAAGGAGGGGAGAGAGAGGAGAGTCAGAAGGAAGGACGGGGAAGGGAGAGAAGGAAAGAGGGGAAAGAAGGGAAGAAGATGGAGGGGGTGGAGGGAAGGGGGAGGGAAAAAGGGAAGGGGGGAAGGAGGGAGGAGGATAAGATAGAGGGGGAAGGAAAGAGAAGGAGGGGAGAGAGGAAGAGTCTGAGGGAAGGACAGGGAAGGAAGGGAAGGAAAGAGAGGAAAGAAAGGAAGAAGATGGAGGTGGAAGAAGAGGAAGGAGAAGGAGGAGGATAAAAGAGGGTTAGGAAGTGTAATAGAGGGGAAATAGGAAATGAGGGACGGAGGGGTGAATGGAAAAAAAGGGAAGGAAGGGAGAGGAAGAAGGGGGAGGAGAAGGAGAGGAAAGGAAGGGAAGGAGAGAGAGGGAGGGAAGGGAGGAGGAAAGTAAACGATGGTGGTTGATGGGTAATATTAAGGAAGGAAGGGGAGAGAGAGGAAGAAAAGAAAGGGGAAGGAAGAGGAAAGGGAAGGGAAGGAAAGGAAAGGAGCAGAGAAGGGAATAGAAGGAAAGGGAAAGGAAGGGAAGAAAGAAGAGAGTAAGGAAGGGAAAGGAGAAGAAGGGAAGGGAAGTGAAGGAAAAGGAAAGGTATGAAGAAAGGAAGGAAGGAAGGGAAGAGAGAGGAGAAGGAAGGCAGGAAAGAAGAACCAAAGAAAATAGTGAAGGAAAAGAATTAGAATGGAGAGGAAGGGAAGGAAGGAAGGAAGGAAAATAAAGAAGGGAAAGGAAGGGAGGGGCCAGTTTTGTAATGGTATGAAAGGGGTGATTAAGAGAAGAAAATGAGGGGGAAGGGGATGATAAGAGTGAAATTATAGGGAATGCGATACTGAAGGGAATGAATGATAGGACAAAAGAGGAAGAAAAAGTTACTAAAAGGTTACAGAGAACATTTGAGAACGAAATCAGAGGAGGAAGAGGAAGAGGAGAGGAAGTAAGAGAGACAGATAAACAGAGGGAGAAGAGGAGTGGATAGAAAGATATGAGAGGAGAAATTCTGAGAAGGAGGAGGCGTAGGAAAATAAAGATGGAGGAAGAAAATAATGGGAGAAGGAGAAGGGAAAAAGGAGAGCGTTGGAGGAGGAAAAGAAGAAGGGAAAAGGAGGAAAAGAAGAGGCATACGGAGAAAGAGAAGAGAAAGGGAGGAAAATATTGAGAGAAAGAGGAAAAAGAAGAACAAGAAACTAAAGAAGAAAAAATGTATTGAAGAAAAAATCACAGTCAGAGAGAGAGAGAGAGAGAGAGAGAGAGAGAGAGAGAGAGAGAGAGAGAGAGAGAGAATAATAACACAGAAAAGACATTATTATCGCGAGTTTGCGTGCGTGAATTTATGTATGATCGCGTGTGTGCGTGTATATGTGCGTGCGTGTGTGTGTGAAACCAGCGCCGTCCCTAAATCCCTAGCGTCGTGTGTGTGTGTGTGTGTGTGTGTGTGTGGTGCCAGTCTGCTCAGTGCCGCCCTCAACGCCAGCGGCACTCCTGTCTCGCGCGGGCCGCCAGTCTTGTGTGGGGCAGCGTGGTGATAGGTGGTGAGGGAGCGAGCAGCGGTGTGTAATGACTGGGGGTGGTGGTGGTGCTGGTGTTGAGGATTGTGGTGGTGGTGGTGTTGAGGATGGTGGTGGTGGTGGTGGTGGTGTTAAGATGAGGATTGTGGTCGTTGTGGTGGTGGTGGTTTAACGTTTTGAGTGGTGGAAAGTTTGTACGTAATGATGATGATGGTGGTGATAATGATAGTAACGATGATGACGATGACTGTGGTGGTGGTGGATGTGTTGCCTTGTTGCTAAAAGTTGTAATGATGACGATGATAACTAATGATGGTCAAGATGGTGATGACTTTGGAAGTGATGAAATTTGTTGTATACGAAGCTAAGATGATGGTGAAGGTATTTTAACCTCGTGGCATTGATAGAAAATTTATAACGATGGTGATGTTAATGGCTAAGATTTATGAAGCTAAGATGATGATTTTTGGTGATGAATGTGATTTAACGTTGTGACACTGATGGAAAATTTATAATGACGCTGATGTTGATGTCTATGATGGTGATGACGTATTGATAGTGATTGTTTTTTTTTTACAACAAAGGAGGCAGCTCAAGGGCACAAAATAAGGAAACAATAATAAAAAAAAGCCCGCTACTCGCTGCTCCTAAAAAGAGTCCAAAGAGGTGGCCGAAAGAGAGGTCAATCGATGTGGCACTGATATAATGATAATGATGATGAGGTAGTACGTGATGGTGATGATGGTGAAGAAGATGACAGTTACCAGAGATTTGTGAGTAATTAAATAAGGCTAATGATGATGATGATTATCTTACATTGTGACACATGGAAAAAGTTTATGGGTTTGTTTTTGTTCTGGTAATAACGGAATCAATGAATCGTATAGACTTTTGGTAAGGGCATGATTCAGCCTTGTATGAGTGACGGGAAGGAAGGAAGGAAGGGAAGAGAAAGGAAAAGGAAGGAAGGGAAGGAGAAGCAAAGAAGATAGTGAAGGAAAAGAATTAGAATGAAGAGGAAGGGAAGGAATGTGAATCGTGAATTAAAAGTTGTGCATTGTGACACCGTTGGAAAGACTGATAAGTATATTTTTGATTTTGTTCTGGTATTAACGAGAGGAATCATAACCACGTGTGTTTTTGTTCTGGTAATAACTAAAGAAATTATAACACGCGTTGGACAATTTAAGAGAAGTGTGACAAAACTTACGAACCTATATAATGAAGTAGCTAGCGAGTATATTCTGAACTTAATGAATTATGGAGACTTTAATGACGTTTAGAGAAGAAAAAAGAAAATTTACATATGACCACGTGGCAACATTTCTTAACTAAGGGAATTATGAACACTAATGATGCGAATAGAAGGAAATGTAACATATGACATCGTGAATAAACTCCATTTGTATTAATTAAAGAATTTATGGACACGTGAATGGTGCTTATAGAGAAGAAAACTTAATATATGACCTTGTAACTTACTCTTTTCTTAACTAAAGGAAATATGGACAATTTAGCGATGCGTATAGAAAAGGAGAAAAACAACACACGAAAGTGAAGGAAAAGGAAAGGTAGGTAGGAATGAATGAAGGAAGGGAAGGGAGAAGGAGAGAAGGGAAGTGAAGGAAAGGGAAGGGAAGGAAGAAGAGAGGAAGGAAGGGAAGGGAGAAGGAGAGAAGGGAAGAGAAGGAAAAGGAAGGGAAGGGAAGGGAAAGGAAGAAAGAAGAGAGGAAGGAAGGGAAGGCAAAAGGAGGAAAGGGAAGGGAAGAAAGAAGAGAGGAAGGAAGGGAAGGGAGGAAGGGAGAAGGAGAGAAGGGAAGAGAAGGAAAAGGAAGGGTACGAAAGAAGGAAGGGAGGAGAGAGGTTATGATTCTCGTGACATAACTTTTTCTCAGTAAAGGGAAACGAAAAAAAAAAAAAAAATCGTGCGACCTCGTGACTGTACTTTCTTATTTTTCTAAACCAAATGAATGAAGGACCTCGTACCTTTTCTTCTTTCTGACTCAAGGAAAACGAAAAGAAAAACCTAACATATGACCACGTGACCGACCTTTTTTACTTAACTAACCGAATTATGGGCACTTATTAAATGACTCGTTTTTTTTAATAGTAGAGGAAAAGTAAATCTAACATAATGACTTCGTGTAAGTTGATTTTCTTCATAACTAAACAAAAAATAAAGCAAAACGTAACCTATGAACCTGCGACCGAATTTTTATCTTAACTAAACCCGGTAGCAGCGACGGGCCAAATTTGTACCATGATATAAACCCCCAAAAATAGATGATGCATAAACCGATCACAAATGCGTTGATATATATTATGAAATGGTTTGTGTGAGTGATGATTTTTTCTCATTTTTCTCGCTTATTGGGACCTTTAAGAAACATGATCCCCGCAGCTACCAGGTTAACCCAGACACCTTTTAAATGCTGCGTAGTATATTAAAGAGAATTTGCAACCCATAACCACGTGACAGCTCCCTTGCGTCACTGATCGGGAGGGAAGCTGACACATTCTTGCTGCCGGCCTGACGTGTGTTTGAAGGGGCAGGCATGTCATTCCTTGCCCGTACGTCAGGGTGGTGAAAATAGACCTATCAACGGTGGCCATAGCTTTATAATAATACGATAATGATACAATGATAATATAATGATAACAGTAACGTTGAATACCTAAGAATAGTGTCCTCAGCCTAAAATGATGATACGATGATGATGCGATGATGATAATTTAGGGTCGTATTAAAAGACGTTTCATCGCCCAAGAACACTCATTTGACAAGGCTTTCGTAGGAGTTGTGGGCATTTCCAGGAGTAGTTTTATGACCCTGGTGGTAGTGTGACCCTTCCTCTGTACCATGAACCTGTAGAAACACTCATTAGAACCCGACTGACCCCCCAAGAACACATTTGACAAGGCTTTCGTAGGAGTTGTGGGCATTTCCAGGAGTAGTTCTATGACCCTGGTGGTAGTGTGACCCTTCCTCTGTACCATGAACTTGTAGAAACACACATTAGAACCCAACTGACCCCCCAAGAACACATATTTGACCAGGCTTTCGTAGGAGTTGTGGGCATTTCCAGGAGTAGTTCTATGACCCTGGTGGTAGTGTGACCCTTCCTCTGTACCATGAACTTGTAGAAACACTCATTAGAACCCGACTGACCCCCTCTTTGACCTTTATAAATAGATAATGTGAGAACCGAAATTGTCTTGTAATACCGACCTTAGTGCCTTTGATGATGATGATGACGATGATGATGACGATGATGATGATGATGATGATGGCTATGACGATAATACGACAATAATACAATGATAATATGATGATGATAATTCGATGATACTGATGATGATATAGCATTGATGATAGTGATAAGGCGATGTTAATAATATAATTATTATTATTTTTTTTTTTTACAGCAAAGGAGACAGCTCAAGGGCACAAAAAAGTAAACATTAATAAAAAAAAAAAAGCCCGCTACTCGCTGCTCCTAAAAAGAATCCAAAGAGGTGGCCGAAAGATAAGTCAGTTTCGGGAAGAGTGTCGTTGAAAATATACCAACCCTCTAAGTAGCGGGCTTTTTTTTTTATATTTTTCTTTACGCCCTTGAACTT
>NC_066530.1:13970431-13985431 GCF_024679095.1 Eriocheir sinensis
CTCACCTCACGGAGATTAATGTGATGCGGGTGACGTTTGAAAATACTTAATGATCATCTATTAATTTGTTGCCTGTGAGGATGAAAATGTGTGCGTTGCGAGTGTGCGATGCGTATAAATGTGTAAGCGTTTTTATATTTATTTTTATTTTTTCACAGTATTGGAAGCAGGTCAAGGGCAAGGGAAATATGGCAAAATTGACCTCTCTTTCGGGCACTTCTCTGTACTTTTTTCAGGAGCAGTGAGTAGCGGGCTTTTTTTTTTTCATTATTGTTTTTTTTATGCTCTTGAACTGTCTCATTTGCTGTAAAAAAAGACCATATACGTATGAGTATATGATGAGTATGATGAACTGATGAAAGTGTATGAAGTGCGTATGATCTTTGAAAATACTAATGTTACCCCTTAAACTCTGCCATATCCTGCTAAGTTGGCAACACTGTCTAGCGAATCTACACCCGGAGGAGTTAACATTTGACTAAACCCCAAAAAGACCCCTAATACAGAAACCCAACGTATCAAAATGGGAGTTTAGGAATTTTAAGTGAGTAGTATACGGTGATGAAGACAAAAAAGTGTATGATGAAACTATATGATTCTTATGAGGGAATGTAGAAAGAGTGTTTGATATGTATGATGTATGAGAATCTACTTAGGCTACTCAGTGAGCTTTTTTTTTCTGTATCTTATTTTTTGCCCTTGAACTGCCTCCTTTGCTGTAAAAATAAGTATGTTATCTGTAATGACGTAAGAGTGTATCCCCGTATTCTATTCAGTTCGAATAACTCAACGTATATCAATTCTTTTATAAGCTCTTTGTCTCAACTCACAATCTCAATATTTGTTAATTATAAGGACGTTGGGAAGGTTAAAATCGTATTGTTGGACGCTGGGAAAAGTTACATCATATTGGTGGATGCTGGGCAGGCGTGGGCGTATCATATTTGCGTAGTTAACGTTATTTAGGCCTTAACTTTATCTATAAATCCCGTAATACTAATTGTTTTTCTCCTTCTTTTATAAGGTTTACAGACGGTGCAACACAACCAGGATAAAAATAGCCCAAAACTAGCCCAATCCTGCACTACACAACTTACCACCCCAAACCTGCCCAAGGGAAGCTTAGCCTAACACACCGAAAATAGCCCAATGCATTCTGGTTCAAAGTCGCCCAAGTTAACCCAAGTTCGTGGTGATATAAAGGCAAGTTGTCAAGAGGTGAGACCCTGACCTTCAATTTTAGGGACATAGTGTGAGTGAGTGACCTTGCCGAAGAGTGAGAAGAGGAAGAGAGAGGAAGAGGAAGAAAGAGAGAGGAAAAGTAAGTTAATTAGAGGGTGTGAATGAAAGAGAGAGTTTGTTAGTGATCTTGCCAAAGAGTAAGAAGAAGAGGAGGAGAGAGGAAGAGGAAGAAAAAGAGAGGAAAAAGTAATTGAAAAAGAGGGTGAAAAGAGTGAGAAGAGGAAGAGAGAGGAAGAGGAAGAAAGAGAGGAAAAACGTAAGTTGATTAGAGGGTGTGCATGAAAGAGAGAGTTTGTTAGTGACCTTGCAAAAGAGTAAGAAGAAGAGGAGGAGAGAGAAAGAGGAAGAAAAAGAGAGGAAAAAGTTAAGTAAATGAGAGGGTTAGGGCGAAGAAAGTAAGTAAATTAGAGGCTGAGAATGAAAGAGAGAGTTTGTTAGTGACCTTGCAAAAGAGTAAGAAGAAGAGGAGGAGAGATAAAGAGGAAGAAAAAGAGAGGAAAAAGTTAAGTAAATGAGAGGGTTAGAGGGAAAAAAGTAAGTAAATTAGAGGCTGATAATGAAAGAGGTTTGTTAGTGACCTTGCCAAAGAGTAAGGAGAGGAAGAGAGAGAAAGAGGAAGAAAAAGAGAGGAAAAAGTTAAGTAAATGAGAGGGTTAGAGCGAAGAAAGTAAGTAAATTAGAGGCTGAGAATGAAAGAGAGAGTTTGTTAGTGACCTTGCAAAAGAGTAAGAAGAAGAGGAAGAGAGAGAAAGGAAGAAAAAGAGAGAAAAAAGTAAGTAAAAAAAGAGGGTAACCTTGGAAAAGAGAGAAAGAGAAACGAGGAGGAGAAAGATAAAGATGGAATAAACAAATAGATAAAAAGAGTGCGTGAGTAATTGTGAAAGATGAATTAAAAGAGAGGAAGAAAACAATAGAAAGAAGAGGAATAAAGAGAAAGGCAAAAGGAGAGATAGAGAGAGACTGAAAGCTTGAGAAAAGAATAAAGTGAGATAGATTGAGAGAGAGAGAGAGAGAGAGAGAGAGATTTACATAGATTTACATAGAAAATCAGACCACACAGACCCCATGGACCAGACTAGTAGATGGTCTGTCCTTAAACCTGAGTGATTCTAAACTATACATTAATCAGATGGCTCCAGAACTTTGCATTTCAACTCCAGTTAATATTAAGTTGAAGGAAATGTCGGTCGAGCTTGTTTTTTAAAGGAGTCAATCGTGTTACACTGGATCACTGAAGGTGGGAGCTTATTCTATTCTCGCACTACAACGTTGGTGAAGAAAAATCTGGTGCAGTCTGAATTTACTTGTCTACATTTAAGTTTTGTGCCGGAGAGAGAGAGAGAGAGAGAGAGAGAGAGAGAGAGAGAGGGCAAAATAAACAGACACAAAAGGAAGAGAGAAAAAAACGAATGAGAGAGAGAGGAGAGAGAAAGCAAAAGAAAGGAAAACAAAGCGAGAGAGAGAGAGAAAGAGGATAAGTGATAAAAGAGAGAGAGAGAGAGAGAGAGAGAGAGAGAGAGAGAGAGGGGGGGGGGAGAAGAATACTTTAAGACACTCTCCTTTCTCTCTCTCACATCCTCAAACACACATGTAACTTTTTTTTCCGGGAGAGAGAGAGAGAGAGAGAGAGAGAGAGAGAGAGAGAGAGAGAGAGAGAGAGAGAGAGAGAGAGAGAGAGAGAGAGAGAGAGAGAGAGAGAAATAAAGCTCCCTTGAGGACATCCTGAAACCACAAGTGACTTTTTTTTCCGGGAGAGAAACAATAACAGCAACAACAACAACAGCAACTCCCTCCCCTTAAGGCCTTTCTCACGTGACATTTCCGTCAGGTTATCGTGAACGGCGGGGACAAAAAAAAAAAAAAATAATAATAATCCCTCCCTCCCTCCCTCCCTCCATCTCTCTCCCTCTTTCTCTCCCTCCCTCCCTCCCTTTACTCCCCTTTCTTTGTTTTTTGCGTTCTTTTAATATTTCATCTTTTCTTTCTTTCTTTCTTCTTCTTCTTCTTCTTCTTCTTCCTAAATTCCCTTACACACGACTAATCTAACCCTTTTTTAGCTTTTATTACTTCAAGATGGAGTTGAGAAAATATTTAAGTGAGTGCTGCAAAAAGAACTTGATCTTGGTATTAAAGTGTGACAGAAAATGAGATAGTGAATAGAGTGACGAAATTATAGAAAACGAGATACATTGAACAGAAAACGAGAAACAGTGAATGGAAAACGAGATAACAGTGATAGAAAACGAGATACAGTGATTGAAAACGAGATACAGTGAACAGAAAACGAGAAACAGTGAATGGAAAACGAGATACAGTGAACAGAAAACGAAGTACATTGAATAGAAAACGAGATAACAGTGATAGAAAACGAGAAACAACAGAAAACGAGAAACCGTGATAAAAAACGAGAAACTGAACAGATAACGAGATACAGTGAACAGAAAACGAGATAACAGTGATAGAAAACGAAGTACAGTGACAGAAAACGAGACATAGGAAAATAAAACGATACAGAGTGACATAGAAAACGATATACTGACAAAACGATAGTCATAGAAAACGTGAGTGGGAGAAAACGATACACAGAGACAGAGTGACAGAGTGATTCGAAACCTTTAAACAGATAAACTAAAAATAAACAGATAAGCAAACATACAAACAGAAATTAATAGACAGAGAGGAGAGTGAAGAGGCAGACTGACAGACGAGCAAGCTGCCAAGTCAGTCAATCAATCAGTCAGTCTGTCAGTCACACTCAAGCAACGATTACCGCCGTGTGTGAGGTAAGTGAGTGTTTGAGTGTGTTTCTTGTGAGTTTTTCTTTTGCTTTTGTGTGTTTTTATTTTATTTTGGGTAGTTTGATGTTTTTTTTTGTATTTTCTAGCTATCGTGAATAACTTTTAATGATGTTTGTTTTCTGTTACGTGTTTTTTTTATATTTTCGATTTTATTATTTTTTTATCGGTACTTTGTTTTCTTTAGTCATTAGGTGATTTTTTTTATTAATTTATCGGTTATTTGGTATATGGTTGTCGTGTTTTCTTTATAATTTTCGTTTACGTTTTTTTATATTGTCGATTTTATTATTTTTTTAATCGGTACTTCGTTTTCTTTAGTCAGGTGATTTTTTTTATTAATTTCTCGGTTATTTGGTGTATAGTTGTCGTGTTTTCTTTATAATTTTCTTTTACGTTTTTTATATTTTCGATTTTATTATTATTTTTTTATCGCTAATTCGTGTTTTTTCTTTGGTCATGAGGTGATTTTTTAAAATTTCTCGGTTGTTTGTGTATTGTTTTCGTGTTTTTTTCATAATTTTCTCATTTCCGTGACTTACCTTTTTAATAATGATGTTTTTTGTTATTAGTGAGTTATTTAAGGGTGTTTTCTCTGCTAAGGTATTTTTTTATATTTTTTTTTGTTCTTAATTGCGTGTTTGATATTTTCGGAAGTGCGCTGTTTGGCGGGGTTTTCAATGGCGCTTTTCGTCTACAATAAAAGGGCTTTGACTTAATAAGCTTAATACCTTATTTTTTGATTTTGTTCCTTATTTTTTCTTCTTTTTCTTCTTCTTCTTCTTCCTCTTCCTCTTCTTCCTCATATTCTTTATTTTCTTCTTCTTCTGCTTCTTCTTCTTCTTCTTCTTCTTCTTCTTCTTCTTCTTCTTCTTCTTCTTCTTCTTCTTCTTCTTCTTCTTCTTCATTATCATCATCACCATCATCTTTTTTTTTTCTTCTTTTTCTTCTTCTTCTTCTTTTTCTTCTTCATCTCATTATTATTGTTATTATTATTATAATTAATATTATTATTATCATTATTATTATCATCATCCTTAGTGAAAGCAGCGAGTGTTTTGAATGTTTTTTTTTTTTTTTTTTTTTTGGTATTAAGATAAGAGTTTGTTTTTCTTTATTGGTTATTGAGGTCATGTTTTTTGCGTGTTTTTCTTATTTTTTCTTATAAGAGCATAAGAACATAAGAACGTAAGGAGTGCAAGAGACCGCTTGGCCTATACAATACAGCTCCTGTACACTCAACCCCACCTTACCTCACCATCCATGGCTTTATCTAACCTCTTCTTGAATGTATCTATGGTATTGGCACCCACAACATGGCCCCCAAGCCTGTTCCATTCGTCCACCACTCTATTGGTGAACCAATTCTTGCCTATGTCTTTGTTGAATCTGAATTTGTCTAACTTAAAACCATTGCTACGCGTCTTACCTGGCTCTTTTACTATCAAAATCTTATTGACATCCCCTTTATTAAAGCCCTTCATCCATTTATAGACTTCGATGAAGTCTCCTCGCAACCTTCGCCTTTCTAGCGAGTTTAGATTTAAATGCTTCAGCCTGTCTTCATAAGGCAAGTTTCTCACCTCCTGAATCATCTTTGTCATCCTCCTCTGTACAGATTCTAACATCTTGATATCCATTCTATAGTAGGGGGACCAGAACTGAACTGCATAATCGAGATGAGGTCTAACTAGTGCTAAGTAAAGTTTGAGGATGACTTCAGCGCTCCTATTGCTTACGCTCCTTGAGATGAAACCAAGTACTCTGTTTGCCCGATTTTTAGCCTGAATGCATTGAGGCTTAGGACGGAGGTCAGCGCTCACTAGGACTCCTAAGTCTCTCTCACGCCCAGACCTACTTAGAGGAGTGCCATTTAAGGAGTAATTGTGTGAGGGGTTATTCCTGCCTACACTCAGAATGCTACACTTCCCGACATTGAATTCCATCTGCCACTTCCCCGCCCAATCATATAGTCTGTCAAGCTCATCCTGGAGAACGCTAGCGTCCCTGTCTGATTGGATTACTCTACCGATCTTAGTATCATCTGCTAACTTGCTGACATCACTACTAATTCCTGTGTCCAAGTCATTGATGTAAATAATAAAAAGCAGAGGACCCAGCACCGACCCTTGTTGGACTCCACTCGTAACACTGCCCCATTCGGATTTTTTACCATTGATTTGCACTCTCTGCTTCCTACCACTAAGCCACGCCCTGATCCAGTTCAAAACTTCCCCATCTATGCCGTGTGCCTGTAATTTTAGTAATAGCCGGTGATGGGGAACTTTGTCGAACGCTTTACTGAAATCTAGATACAGTATGTCATAGTTTTCATCTCGGTCAACCGCCTCGATTACTTTAGTGTAGAAGGACAACAGGTTAGTAAGGCAAGACCTACCCTTTGTGAATCCATGCTGTTAAAACTAACTGAGATGAGTGAGTGTTTGCCGGTGTTTTTAAATGTGGTGTTTTCTCTATTAAGCTAAAGTGTTTGGTTTGGTTGATTGGGAATTAATAATGTTATTGTTTTTTTAGTGTTTTTTATATATTTTTTTCATCACTGCTTCTTCTATTTTTTCTCTTTCCTTTTTCTATATTTGTCTCTTTTAATTGCTCCTGAAGGTCACTGTGTGTGTGTGTGTGTGTGCGTGTGTGTGTGTGTGTGTGTGTGTGTGTGTGTGTGTGTGTGTGTGTGTGTGTGTGTGTGTGTGTGTGTGTGTGTGTTTGTGTGTGTGTGTGTGTCTTGGAAACAATATGGCGCCATCAACAAGAAACTCATTGCTGGGGAATTCAATTTTGCCCAAGACGATACTAAGAGGAGAAGGAGGAGTAAGAGGAGGAGGAGGAGGAGGAAGGGAGGTTGTCGTTGTCCTGCTTCGTTTAATTATTTTTCCCATTTCCGTCTCCTGGACTTATTTTGGGAAGGAATTTTTTTTTTTGCTTGGTTATCTATTTTTTGTCTACTTTTTCTAATTATATGGTTTTGGGTTTTCCTCTTCCTTGCTTGTTTATTTGTTAGTTTGTTGGTTTCCGTCTGTCTGTGTACCTATCTACCTTCCTATTTGTCTTTCTACCTGTATCTTTTTTTAAACCTATTTTCCTACCTGTTTGGCTGTCTAATTGTGTTCTTATCTGTCCTATCTATCCTACTTTCCTATCCTGTCTATAAGCCTAATTTGATTGTTAACTCGTCTATGTGTCTATCTGCATCTCTGTCTATTAGTTTGGGTGTCTATCTCTTATTTCCTGTCCACCCAGCAGTGAACGGGTACTTGGTGTTTGTGGGGTTGGGGGAGGGTTATGTGTGTGTGTGTGGGGGGGGGGGGGGTGAGGATGGGGTGTGTGGATGTCTGTGTGTGATGGGGATAGCATTGTCTCTTGTCTTGTGGTCCGCTTCCTGGGTGTTAGTACGTGTGAGTTTTCAGCCGTACCCAGAAATCCGTCACTTGTAACCTCCAAGCTCGTTCGGTATGGTACTGGTAGGGGATCGTGAGTCTAGCTCTTGGTCAGTTCATGGGGGATTGCATACACACGACAAAAGCAAAATTTCCCTTCTTAACAACCCTTTTTTTTTTTACAACAAAGGAGACGGCTCAAGGGCAACTAAAAGAGCATAGAAAAAAAGCCCGCTCCTCACCGCGGCCTCGCCTCACACGACTTTCTAATCAAGCTCATCCCTATACTGTCCAAACCCCTTACGCAAGAGTTAACCAGCATCTTCACTCTTTCATCCCTCCCGCGGCCCCGCCTCACACGACTTTCTAATCAAGCTCATCCCTATACTGTCCAAACCCCTTACGCAAGAGTTAACCAGCATCTTCACTCTCTCATCCCTCACGCTGGTAAACTTTGGAACAATCTTCCTTCATCTGTATTTCCTCCTGCCTACGACTTGAACTCTTTCAAGGGGAGGGTATCAGGACACCTCTCCTCCCGAAACTGACCTCTCTTTTCGGCCACTCCTATGTACTCTATTCGGGAGCAGTAAGTAGCGGGCTTTTTTTTTCATTATTGTTTTCTTTTTTTTCATGCCCTTGAACTCTGTAAAAAAAAAAAAAAAATCTCTCCCATGATTGACAAAAGTAAAGAGAGGTCAATTTCGGGTGGAGAACGGATATTAACTTGGACTGGAGGGAGCTTGAGTAAGAATTAGAGCCGGCTGGACGGGGAATGAGAGGGGAGCGAACAGCTAATCTCACCAACCAAAGCCGTGTAATAAAACGCTAATGCTCTCTCGGCGTGACACCATACTGGAGACTCGAACCCGGGGACTACAAGATGCAAGACGTGAAGTTGGATTGACGTGAAGTTGGGTTGACATGAACTGGTATAATATAAAGTTCTTTCTTGTTATTCTATGTTTCTTAGTTCGTTTCATTGCCGCCAGATGGAGTGGAGTGGAGTGATAAGGGGATTGGGGGGGGGGGGTAGAATCAGTCCTCCTCTTCCTACTCCTCCTCCTCTTCTTAATTCTTCTCCTCCTCCCCCTTCTCTTCCTCCTCCTCTTTGTTGTCATACGTTCTAGATTTCAACTCTAGGAAATGCAAGAGAAAGAGGGAACCAGGTAGAGTTAGTGATCTTCCTCCTCCTCCTCCTCCTCCTTGTTTGCAGTTGTAGGTTCTTGTCCCATCATCCTCCGCAGGTGCAGGAGATCAAGGGAAGTTAGTGACCATCTTCCTCCTCCTCCTCCTCCTCCTCCTCCTCCTCCTCCTCCTCTTCCTCCTTCTCTTCGTTGCCTCTTTCCTTGTGTCTCTCCTCGTATGGCGCGACTCCAAATATTCCACAGCTGCCGTAGAAGAGAGGCTGGAGGTGAAGCTAGTCCTCCTCCTCCTCCTCCTCCTCGTTGTCTCTTTCCTTATGTCTCTTCTCCCTCGCAGGTGCTGTAGAAGAGAGAGTGAAGGTTAAACTAATACCTCCTCCTCCTCCTCCTCCTCCTCCTCCTCCTCCTCCTCCTCCTCCTCCTCGTGCCCTGGTGTCGTCGGGGGTTCGTCCAGGGAAATCAAAGCCTCCCCGCGCCCTTCCTCGTGGGTGAATGATGGGGCAATTAGGCGTCAGCTTCAGGCGGAGGTGATGGGGGTGACGCCGATGGGGAGGTGTGTGTGGATGGGGTGGGGGTGGGGAGGGATGTGTGGGGGTTGGGAGGAGTTATGTGTGGGGGGGTGGGCGGTGAGGAGGGGGGTGGATGTCTGTACGTGATGGGAATAGCACTGTCTGTCTCTTTGTCTGTCTGTCTGTCTGTCTGTCTGTCTAGAGAGAGAGAGAGAGAGAGAGAGAGAGAGAGAGAGAGAGAGAGAGAGAGAGAGAGAGAGAGAGAGAGAGAGAGAGGGGGGGGTAGGGGAAGAGTTGTCTGTGTGTATAATATTTTGGTAACGAAATCACTGTCTAGTCTGTTTTTAGCGAAGAAGAGAGAGAGAGAGAGAGAGAGAGAGAGAGAGAGAGAGAGAGAGAGAGAGAGAGAGAGAGAGAGAGAGAGAGAGAGAGAGAGAGAGAGAGAGAAAGAGAGAGAGAGATTTACATAGATTTACATAGAAAATCAGACCACACAGACCCATGGTCCAGACTTGGTGGTCTGTCCTTAAACCTAAGTGATTTTACATTAATCAGAAGACTCCAAAACGTTGCATTTCTACTCTAGTTGATATTAAGTTGAAGGAAGTGACGGTCGAGCTTATTTTTGAAGGAGTCAATCGTGTTACACTGGACCATTGACGGTGGAAGCTTATTCCATTCTCGCACTACAACGTTGGTGAAGAAAAATTTGGTGCAGTCTGAATTTACTTGTCTACATCTGAGTTTTACGCCATTGTTCCTCGTGCAAAGTGTCATCGATCATAAACAATGTTGATCTGTCTACATTCGTGAAACCATTAAGTATTTTAAAACATTCGATCAGTTTTCCTCAGGCGACGTTTCTCAAGAGAGAACATGTTAAGGGAAGAAAGCCTTTCGTAGGATTTGTTGCGCAAGGAAGGATCATTTTCGTTGCCCGACGCTGAACACCTTCTAATTTAGCAATATCCTTTGCATGGTGGGGAGACCAAAACTGTACCGCATATTCCAAGTGGGGTCTGACTAAACTGTTGTAGAGCGGGAGTATTACATCTTTATTCTTGAATACAAAGTTTCTTTTAATGAAGCCCAACATTCTGTTCGCTTTATTTGCTGCATCGATGCATTGCTGTGAGAATTTTAGGTTTGACGCGATTTTGACCCACAAGTCTTTGACGCATTGAACTCTTTTGATTTTTACGCAGCGCATTTCGTATTCGAACTTCTTATTCCTCGTTCCTACTTGAAGTACCTGGCACTTTTCTACGTTAAAGGCATCTCCATCTATCCGACCAAGCTGAACTTTTGTGCAAATACTCTTTGAGGCTTTGCCTGTCTTCGTCAGTGAGTACCGAGTTGCCAATCTTTGTGTCGTCTGCAGATTTACTAATGCGGTTATTGAGTCCAACATCCACGTCGTTGATGTAAATAATGAAGAGCACTGGGCCAAGGACCGAGCCCTGAGGGACGCCACTAGTGACAGGCGCCCACTCGGTGTTAAATCCGTCAATCACTACTAGAGAGAGAGAGAGCGGGCAGTGTTGTGTTGTGGTCTGAGGATGGATAACGTGTATGTATGTATGTATGTATGTACGTGTGTTTATCCTCTATTTCGCATATGCAAGGAAAACACGCTAGTCTGCATTGGCGCATTAATTAATAGAACCACCACCACCACCACCAACAACAACAACAACACCACCACCACCACCACCACCACCACCAACAACAACAACAACAACACCACCACCACCACCACCACCACCAACAACAACAACAACAACACCACCACCACCACCACCACCACCACCAACAACAACAACAACAACAACACCACCATTGTTTTCCGTATCAAAGAGCTAAGCATGAGGGGAGGGGGCATGTAAGCTGGCCTGTTATGAGTCTTACCCGTGAGCTTAAGCATCTACCGGTCTTAACATGGGTAACTTATTTATAGTCCAGGTAGAAGGGATGAGGACAGGTGCTTTGTGATGTAAGGTAGCGGTCAAGGGCAAGAGGGGAGTGTTGTTTTGTGAGTATTTTTTTGTTATAGTGGAAAAGGCAGTTCAAGGGTGCAAATAAAGGAGAAAAAATGCCTGCAGAAGGACGTTGGGTAATGATAATGATGATGAGGAAAGAGGGATGAGGAAGAGGAATGTTGGTGTAGGAAGAAAAAGAAAGTTAAAATCAGTCATCCCTGCATACTTTCTTGCTTGTGTGATTAAATAAACTTAAGAGTAGGATACAGCTGGTTTTGCTTATTCCTATGTGGGTGTGACAGGTTTGGTCGGTAAATATAAAGACGAGAAGGGGCTGTGAGTCTGATATCTCTAATTCCAGATATTTTACATTTTTTTTTTTTGTTGCTGTGAATCTTCGTTAAGAGGAAGATAGATAGATAGATAGATAGATAGATAGATAGATAGATGAAGTTAAAGTGAAAGAGGGAGAGTGTTACAAGTGTGTGAGAGAGCAGACTAAACAAAACAAACACAAAACTTGGGTAAAACAAACATGCAGAATATATGTAAACTATTGCGCATATACCCTCAAGGAGAGAGAGAGAGAGAGAGAGAGAGAGAGAGTGAGAGGGAGAGGGGTGGGTTGTAAGGTGTGATGTCTGCTTTGAAACCTAATCACACACACACACACACACACACACACACACACACACACACACACACACACACACACACACACACACACATGTTTAATACCCCATGACTGCCTGTGTGTGTGTGTGTGTGTGTGTGTGTGTGTGTGTGTGTGTGTGTGTGTGTGTGTGTGTGTGCTTGGAATATTCCCTTGACCATAAAAAAAAATATAACATCAATAAATAAATGAATAAATAAAGGAATAACAACAAACATCAAAGAAGAAAATCCAATATGTTATGAATGAAGATGAAAAAAGTTTTGATTATTTTTTTTTTTGCTGTGTTTTTTGTAACTTTTGAAACTATCACGGAATTAAATTTGATCTGTGAGAGAGGAGAAGGAGGAGGAAGGGGAGGAGGAGGCGGAGGAGGAGGAGGAGGAGGACATGGAAGCAGGAGGAAAGGAAAGAAGAGAGGAAAAAGATGTGTGAAGGAGAGAAAGGGAAACAGAAAGGAGTAGGAGGAGGAGGAGGAGAAAGAATAAACGCAGGAGGAAGAGAGAAAAAGATTAAATAAACATACTGAAAAAGGAAGAAAAGGGGAACAAAGAGAGAGACGGGAGAAGGAAGGAAAGAAGAAAAAGGGAAGGAAGAGGAAATGGGGAAAAAGGGAGGAGGGAAAAAAGGAAGAAGGAAAAAATGAAGAAAGGAAGAGGATGAAAGGAAAAGATAATGGGGAAGAAAGAAGGAGGGAAAACGGGAGAAGGAGGAAATACATAAGAAGGAAAGAAGGGGAAATAGGAGGAAATAGGAAAGAAGGAGGAGGAAATGGAGAAGAAGATCGGAGGGCAAAGGAAGAAGGATGAGGAAATGGTGAAGAAGGGGAGGAGGAGAAGGAAATACGAAGAACGGAAAGGGGAAACAGGGGAAAATAGGGAAGAAGGAAGAAAAGAAAGGGAAATAGGAGGAAATAGGGAAGAAGGAGGAGGAAATGGTGAAGAAGGGGAGGAGGAGGAGAAGGAAATACGAAGGAGGGAAAGGGGAAAAAGAGGAATGAGAAAGAAGATTAGATTCCACATAGATTCCAAACCTACAAGCTGACATTAAAGAGGTTCCAAGCCTATCAGATGCGTGTATATTTGCCCCAGGAGGATTGGCTGGTGACTTAACATACCGTACATTGACTTACATGTAGTGACTTACGCGTCTTATCAACTAGTCTGTCACTTCTTTGATCTTAGTGACTGGGGAACTGAGCCGTACACACACACACACACACACACACACACACACACACACACACACACACACACACACGCACACACACACACGTTTAAAAGTTGGTGCTGTAATTTTTTTAATGTTTGTTTTTTTATTTGTAAGTTGTTTATTTGTTTGTTTTTCGTTATTTCACTGTTGAAGGAAAAATGGTGTAGTTTTTTTTGTTTTGTTTTGTTTTGTGTGTGTGTGTGTGTGTCGGTTAGCATTACAATCAGCCATACGCAGCAGGAATTCACACACACACACACACACACACACACACACACAAACACACACACCACCATCACCACCACCAGAATGATTTAATTACCATATTCACTGAAGCATTTCGTCACTCGTTTTCATATATCTATCTAGTTTTGTCTATTTTTATTTCACTTATTTTTATGTCTGTTAATATGAACTTCTATTTTATTCATATATTTTTTTGTCATTTTGTTTCATCTTTGTTTTTACTTGTCTTTCTCTATCAATTATTATTTTTTTATCCTTTTTCTTTTTTGTTTCGTCTATTTTTATTTTTATTTCTCCATCAGTTACTTTCTTACTTTTTCTTTACTTTCATGATGTGCGCGTCTCTCTCTCTCTCTCTCTCTCTCTCTGTGTGTGTGTGTGTGTGTGTGTGTTGGTTTCTTTGTCCTATTTAAACGCACCATCAAGAACTCCATCGACACCACATTTACACACTCAATTATGTGCTTCTAATATTCAAATGACTCGCTTGGTCTTGGAAATAATTCATAACAATGCCATTACAGTCCCTTCACAACTCATTAATATCTTAATAATTGCTTTGTATAAACTTCAATAACGTCTTTTTTTACATACTGGCTCGTTGATACTTTTTGCACACTTTCAATATCAGTATCCAAATTCAACACTAAATAAAAAAAAAACGCTTTATTCTTTTATGAGTGGATAATACACTACGCATTCTTTTTAGTTTCAGTATTATCGAAAAGCCATTATATCAACACTTCGTAGAAAACGGGGTGTGGCTGTCTGATATTGCTGGAACTGATGTCAAGGGAATGGCAAAGAAAGGAAGGGAGAGCTTGTAATATTGTTGGAACTGATATTAAGGGAACGGTCTTGTAAGGAAGGGAGAGCTTGTAATATTGTTGGAACTGATATTAAGAGAATGGTCTTGTAAGGAAGGGAGAGCTTGTAATACTGTTGGAACTGATGTCAAGGGAATGGCCGAGGAAGGAAGGGAGAGCTTGTAATATTGCTGGAACTCATGTCAAGGGAATGGCCGAGGAAGGAAGGGAGAGCTTGTAATATTGCTGGAACTCATGTCAAGGGAATGGCCGAGGAAGGAAGGGAGAGCTTGTAATATTGTTGGAACTGATGTCAAGGGAATGGTCAAGGAAGGAAGGGAGAGCTTGTAATATTGTTGGAACTGATGTCAAGGGAATGGTCTTGTAAGGAAAGGAGAGCTTGTAATATTGTTGGCACTGATGTAAAGGGAATGGCTAAGGAAGGGAGAGCTTATAATACTTTTGGAACTGATGTCAAGGGAATAACTAAGGAAGGGAGAGCTTGTAATATTATTTGAACTGGTATCAAGAGAGTGGTCAATTTAAGGAGAAAGGTCGAGCATATGATATAGTTGGAACTGATGTCAAGGGAATGCTCGAGGATGGAAGAACTTGTAATGTTAGTACTGATGTTAAGGGAATGGGCAAGGGAGTAAGGAAGGGAGAGCTTGTAACACAGGCGTAAAGGAATGGACAAGGAAGTAATGGAGAGCTTGTAATATTGGCAAAAGGGAATGGACTTGGAAGAAAGGGAGAACTTGCAATATTGTTGAGAAGGATAGCAAAGGACTCGTTTAGGAAAGTAAAGTTTTTAATATGGAACTAATATCAATGTAATGACTAAGGAAGGAAGGGATAGCTAATAATATTGAATTTACGTCAAGGAAATGGACAAGGAAGGAAGGGAGAGCTTGTAAAACTGTTGAAACTGTTCTCAGGGGAATCATTTAGGAAGGGAAAGTCTGTAATATAGAAATAATGTTAAGATAATCATAACA
>NC_066530.1:13987931-14032931 GCF_024679095.1 Eriocheir sinensis
TTATTCAGTTTCTTTTGCTTCCTTTTTCTCTTTCTCTCATTTTCATATCTGACTTTCTTCTTTCTTCCCCTTTTTTTCTTTCTTTTGTCTTCTCTGCCTTTACTCATTTTCCTTTCCTTCTTTTCATCTCTTGCTTTCTCTTTTCCTTTCGTCTCATCTCTGAATTTTCTCTTTCTTTCCTTTCCTTTCTTCTTTCTTTGGTGTGTTTCCTCGTTCTGTTATTCCTCCTGTTTTCTCTGCCTTTACTCATTTTCCTTTACTTCTTTTCATCTCTTTTGCTTCCTCTTTCCTTTTCGTCTCATCTCTGAATTTTCTCTTTCTTTCCTTTCCTTTCCTTTCTTCTTTCTTTGCTGTGTTTCCTCTTTTTGTTATTCCTCTCTCACACTTCTCCTCTTCCTCCTTGCTTCTCTTTCCTCTTTTATAGGTTATCTTCCACTGCGTTTAATTGGTATCACGTCTTTATTTTTGTGTTTTCCTTAATTTTTCTCATCTTTCTTCTTAACGGCAATTCTTCTTTTCTTTCTCTACCATCCTTTCTGACTTTCTTTTTCCTAACTTATTACTTTCTTCGTGCTAATTTATTTTCTTTCCTCTTTTTTTTTTAACGTATAATTGGTTTTAGTTTATTCTTCCTATCTTTTTTTTTCGTTTTTCTCATTTTTCTTTTTCGTTAACTGCAATTATTTCTTTCCTTCACCCAAGTCCATTATATTTGCCTTTCTTTTTTCCTTACC
This sequence comes from Eriocheir sinensis, assembly GCF_024679095.1. Lineage (NCBI taxonomy): Eukaryota > Metazoa > Arthropoda > Malacostraca > Decapoda > Varunidae > Eriocheir > Eriocheir sinensis. The sequence continues at coordinate 13,988,666 of NC_066530.1, forward strand.
CACTTAATATCTGTCTTTTTGCTTTCTTTTCTCTTTCGTTCCGTGGTTTTACTTTCTTCTTATATTTTCTTTCATTTTTCTCATCTCTCCTTTTTTCCTTAACTACAATTTTTCTTTCTTTCACCCAGCCTCGTACAATCCTCTTTTCTTTTTCTTTTTCTTTTTTTACGTTCCTGAGAGTGGGTTTTAAGATCGCCTACACACCTTTGCTATTAACAAGAACCGTCGACTTAGTTCTTGTCATATCTTCCATTAGCCCTTTTTTGATAGCGACGTAAAATTTTTAATATCAACATTCTCACATTTATATTAACAGCAAGAGTGATTTTAAGACCCAACACTTACTTACTATATACAAGAACCACTGAGTTAGTTCGTATCGTATTTTCCATCAGTCCTCTTTTGATAGCGACGTAAAATTTTTAATATCAACATTCTCACTTTTATATTAACAGCAAGGGTGATTTTAAGACCCAACACTTACTTACTATATACAAAAACCACTGACTTAGCTCGTATCGTATCTTCCATCAGTCCTTTTTTGATAGCTGCGTAAAATTCTTAATATCAACATTTTCACATTTTTATTAACACCAAGAGTGGTTTTAAGACCCAACACTTGGTTACTATATACAAAAACCACTGACTTATTTCGTATCGTATCTTCCATCAGTCCTCTTTGGTAAGTTCGTAAAATTCAAAATATCAAACTTTTAACATTATCATTACCACCAAGAATGACATATGATCCAATTTTTACGTACCATCAACGCGAACCATCGATTTACTTCACCTCGTATCTTATATCAGTCTATTTTGGAAAGCACATTAAACAGTGGCAACGTGAAAGTCGTAAAAGTCTTGATATCAAACTCTGTACAGCCCAGAGAGTGACTTTAAAGGTCCCCACACTTGGTCACCATTAATAAGGAACCATTGCCTCATCTCACACATCGCACCCTTCACCAGTCCTTTAGCGCATCAGAGAGTGGCGAGGTAAAATGCTTACGTCACCTCACATGCTTGCCATTAATCAACGCTTTGGACCTCTTCTGACTCAGGCCGAATTCTCAGACCCTTTCAACTCCCACGACAACTATATACAAAGGTCACAAAGGAGATTAATCGGGTTCTCATGATTGCTTTTCAGGTTCATGGTGCGGAAGCCTTGTCAACCTATCACTAGGCTCATAAAACGACCCCTGGAGATACTAATACTGCCCTTACGGAAGCCTTATCAAATGTGGGTGCGTAATCCGTGAAATGGTTGAGAATATGGGTCTAAATCAGCATAGATGAGGAGTAGTAAGGGGAGGAAGGAGAAGAGAAGGAGGAGGGAGAGGGTCATGGTCAGGAGGAAGAGAAGGAAGAGGAAGTTAAAAGGCAGCACCACTATAAATATTTTCCGGCCGCTCCACCACTCACTGTCACCACCACATGCTTTTAGGGTGAATGCGTTAGTGCGTGTATATGCGTGTGCTTTTAATACCTGCGGGGACACATTTAGCTACCTGGCTGGTGCATTAGAGGAAGGGTATTAGGTTCATTAAGTCGGGCAGGTAATCTTTCCTTACCTGTGTTACTTTTAGACGTTGCAAGCGGAGGAGTTTTCTTTTTTCTGCTTTCTTTGCTGTCCTTTTTTCTCTTTTTTTCCCTCACTTTTCGTCTATTTTTGCTTTCTTTTTCCCTCCGTCTCATCTCTGTCTTATGTGTTGTGAAGTTATGTTGTTATATGTTGTTATGTGTCCTTATGTTGTGTGTGTTATGTGTTGGTGTTATCGTGTTTATCTACGTACCGAAAGATATGTGAATTAAAATAGAAGAACAGGAAAAGGAAATAGGAGAATTGCGGAAGGAAGGAAGTGTAGAGAAGGAAGAGGAGGAGGAAAAGGTAGGAAAGAAGACGAGGAGGAAGAGGAGAAAAAGGAAGGAAGGATATATGAACTAAAATAGAAGAAAAGGAAAAGGAAATAGGAGAGTTGTGGGTTGAAAGAAAGTATATGAAGAGGAAGAGGAGGAAAAGGAAGGAAAGATGAACACAAGAATGAGGAAGAGAAGAAGGAGAAGGAAGACATGGAGTGAAAGAAGAACCAGTAAGTGGAAAAAAAAATGGAAAAAGAAAGAAAGAGAAGGAAGAAGAGGAAGAGGGAATACAAAAGAAACAGATATGAAGAGGAAGATGAGGAAAAGGAAGGAAAGAAGAACACAAGAATGAGGAAGAGGAGAAGGAGAAGGAAGATATTGAGTGAAGGAAGAACCAGGAAGTGAAAAAAAGAGAAAATGAAAAAGTTAAGAAAAAAGAAAGATGAAGAAGAGGAAGAAAGGAAGGAAAGAGGAGGAAGTAATGAAATAAAAAAAAATAGAACAGATAAAGCAAACACATTCTCAGTGCCAAAGAAGAGAGAAAAAAAGAATGCAGAAAATAGCTTGGTAAGGGAATGAGGTGAAGAGGAAGAGGAAGAAGAAGAGGATGACTAAGAGCAGGGGAATGAGGAAATGGAGAAGAAGGAGGAAGAAGACAAGGCGTAAAAGAAAGCGCAAGAGGAAGAAGAAAAAAGAGAAAAAGTGAAGAAAAAGAGAGGAGGGAGAAGAAGAGGAAGAAGAAGAAAAGGAGGGTGACTAAAAGCAGGGGAATGAGGAAATGGAGAAGAAGGAGGAAGAAGACAAGGCGTAAAAGAAAGCGCAAGAGGAAGAAGAAAAAAGAGAAAAAATGAAGAAAAAGAGAGGAGGGAGAAGAAGAGGAAGAAGAAGAAAAGGAGGGTGACTAAAAGCAGGGGAATGAGGAAGTGGAGAAAAAGGAGGAAGAAGACAAGGAGTAAAAGAAAACGAAAGAGGAAGAAGAAAAAAGAGAAAATAGTGAAGAAAAAAAGAGAGAGTAGGAGGAGGAAGAGGAGAATCAGGAAAAAAGAGGAAATGAATGATAGGAAAAGAAAGAGGAAGAGAAAAGAAGAAAACACACACACACACACACACACACACACACACACACACACACACACACACACACACACACACACACACAACTTTCCTTCCCTCTCCTCAATAACCTTTCCTCCCTTTCCTTCCCCTTCCATTTTTCTTTCCTCTTTCCCTCCTTGAAATAAATCTCTTATCAACAGACACAAGTTTCCTCCGTCTGTCACACACTCACCCTCCCCACCCCCCATGCACACGCACACACGCATATACACACACGTAAACACACACGTTCGTACCTTGACGCGGAGCAAAGCAGCAGAGGGTCGGAGAGGCAGTGTAAATAACCATGGAGTTTAGAGGATGAGAGAGTGGCGCCTTGAGTCGTGCTTGGAGGAAGAAGGAAACTTGGAAACACGGGAAGATGGGCAACAGCATGTCATTTGGTTCATTACTAGGTTGCCCGCTCTAGTGATTTAATCCGCTCGACTTTTATATACTTCATGCCTGCAACGCTTATCAAAACACTTCTTAACGTACCTTCATTTCACTCCTGACGGAACACAGTAGCGGTTGATGTGATATTTAAAGGTGTTGATGATTTTTGCGCTTGGTAGCTTTGCAGGAGGGTTGTTCCAGTGGCGGATGGCTATTTAACCCGTCTGCTGCGATTGGCACGGATTTGGCTTTCACTGGTAGCCTGGTAACTATACTCCATGTCTTTCTTTGCCTCTGTGGTGGATAGTGGTGTGTTTCCCATGTGGTATTGGTGTGCTGGATATCCCCTCCCAATGTGCAGGACTTTACATTTCTCTTCACTGAATTGTAGCAGCCATTTTTTGTTCCATTTCTGTAGCTTGGTGAGGTCTGACTGTAGGAAATCCGTAGTCAATGGGCTAAGAAGAAACGCCTCCCGATGTTTGTACTATATATATCGCCTCGTTTGAATAGGAAGACCGTTATTTATAGTTCTTGGGATAGTTTGCAGCTCGTAAAAACTCTGAGTGGTCGACATTACTTGAAGACGTAAATCAAACCTCCTCGTTAGCGTCTCTTTTCCAGCGTAAAGAGATTGAGTCACCTGAGTCGTTCGTCATACGCTAGGGTCCTCAAGTGTAGAATCATTTTCGTATCGCGTCTCTGAAATCCCTCCAGTAATACAATGTCCTCCTTGTGATTTGGAGACCAGAACTGCACCGCATATTCCAGGTGTGGTCTTACCTTTGAGTTATATAAAAGTTAATGTTAGAGGAAGAGGAGCAGGAAGACGAGGAAAAGAAGGAAGAGGAGTTGTGTTTGGTGTGTTTTCTGAGTACTCGACGACACGCGACTGTTTACTGATGCATGGGGAGACTCGTAAACATTTATAGAAAAAGGAGGAAAGGGAAGGAAGAGGAAGAAGGAGGAGGAGGAGGAGGAGGAGCGGATTGAAGGTGAAGGTGAGATCTGTATTTTTTCTCGTGTTTATAATTGATCTAAAGGAAAAGATGAAAAAAACTGAAAAAAGGAAGAGGGGGAAGAGGGGGGAGGGAGTAACTGAAAACATATATTCAAGGGGATATTTTTTCAAACTTTCTTTCATGTTTTAATTCTTTTTAGTTTTGCTTCTCGTAATTGGTAACTAACTTGACTTTTATCTGGTAACTGGCGATTAATTGATGACTTTGAACTTGTAACTGGTGACTGAATGACTGACTGATGGCTCAATGAAGAAGGGAAGGGGAAGAATGGGAAGTATTTAAAAAGAAAATAAGGAAGAGGAGGAAAAAAAAAGTACTATCCATTGTCTTTAACTGAAGCAAAAAGATAAAACAAAGGAAAAAGAAAGAAAAAACGTAGCCATTCTATACTGTCACATGAGTCTACGAAGCAGGGATAATTTCGGAGCATAATTTAGGGTCTTTTGTGCTACGGGTTAACGTTGAAAGATGAAAGATAAAAGAAAAAGAAGAAAAAAGGCACATGAATGAAAATAAACGAAGAAGATAAAAAGAAGAAAGAAAGAAGGCATGCGAAGCGAAAGATAATGAAAAGATAAAAAGAAAAAAAAGGAGAAAGAAGGAATATGAAAGAAACCCAAACCCAAAGAATGATAAAAGATAAAGAAAAAAAGAAAAAAAGCAACATACGCAAAAAACGAAGACGACAAAAAAAGAAAGAACGAAGGCATGCGAGACGAAAGATAATGAAAAGATTAAAAGAAAAAAGGAGAGAGAGGGGATATGAAAGAAAGCAAAACCAAAAGAGAGATTAAAGAAAATGAAGGAAGATATAATAAAAACAAAACAAGCAAGATAAAAGAAAAATGAGAAGGAAGGGATATGAAAAAACAACAAAAGAAAGATTAAAGAAAAAGAAGGAAGGAGATCAAATAAAAACAAAGCAAAACATGCAAGATAAAAGAAAAATAAGAAAGAAGATACGTGAAACAAAACAGAATAAACGAGATGAAAGAAAAAGATGAAAGAAAGAAAAAGGAGAAGGAAGGGATATAAAAAAACAACAAAAGAAAGATTAAAGAAAAAGAAGGAAGTAGATAAAATAAAAACAAAGCAAAACAAGCAAAATAAAAGAAAAATAAGAAAGAAGATACGTGAAACAAAACAGAATAAACAAGATGAAAGAAAGAAAAAGGAGAAGGAAGATTAAAGAAAAAGAAGGAAGGAGATCAAATAAAAACAAAGCAAAACAAGCAAAATAAAAGAAAAATAAGAAAGAAGATACGTGAAACAAAACAGAATAAACAAGATGAAAGAAAGAAAAAGGAGAAGGAAGATTAAAGAAAAAGAAGGAAGGAGATCAAATAAAAACAAAGCAAAACAAGCAAAATAAAAGAAAAATAAGAAAGAAGATACGTGAAACAAAACAGAATAAACAAGATGAAAGAAAGAAAAAGGAGAAGGAAGGGATATAAAAAAACAACAAAAGAAAGATTAAAGAAAAAGAAGGAAGGAGATTAAATAAAAACAAAGCAAAACAAGCAAAATAAAAGAAAAATAAGAAAGAAGATACGTGAAACAAAACAGAATAAACGAGATGAAAGAAAAAGATGAAAGAAAGAAAAAGGAGAAGGAAGGGATATAAAAAAACAACAAAAGAAAGATTAAAGAAAAATATGGAAGTAGATAAAATAAAAACAAAGCAAAACAAGCAAAATAAAAGAAAAATAAGAAAGAAGGAACGTGAAACAAAACAGAATAAACAAGATGAAAGAAAGAAAAAGGAGAAGGAAGATTAAAGAAAAAGAAGGAAGTAGATAAAATAAAAAACAAAGCAAAACAAGCAAAATAAAAGAAAAAATAAGAAAGAAGATACGTGAAACAAAACAGAATAAACGAGATGAAAGAAAAAGCTGACAGAAAGTTGAAGCAAAAAGGAAAAGATCAAAAAAGAAAGAAAAATGTGTATAATGTCAGTGGCCTCGCCGGTAAGCCTTGCAACACACACTCATTTCCCGGACAATTTTTTAAGCGATTTGGTCCCAACTTATGATGACCTGCATAACCCCATTAGTCAGTCTTGCGGCTTTCCTGGTGCTTGGGGCTTGGGCTGACTGGGGACTGTGGACTAGTGATAGGAGACTGGTGATTGGTGACTGGTAACTGGGAACAATGAACTAGAAAATGATAACTAACTGGCGACTTTTATCTCGTAACTGGTGGTTAATTGATGTCTTTAAACTGGTAACTGCTGACTAATTGCTGACTTGGAAGTGGTGATTGGGGCGAATTGGTGACTTAAAACCGTGAACTGGTGAATGACTGGTGGCTTGAAACTCTTAACTGGTGACTAACTGGTGACTTCGAACTGGTAACTGATTAATTGCTGGCTTCAAAGTGGTGACTGGGGCGAATTGGTGATTTAAAACTGTGAATTGGTGAATGACTGGTGGCTTGGAACTCTTAACTGGTGACTTCGAACTGGTTAATGGTAAATAACTGGTGACTTCTATCGGAACTGTTGATTATAATTGGTGACTTCGATAACTGGTGACTGAATGACTGACTGATGGCTCAATGATGTCAGTAACTATAATTGACGTCTAACTTGTAACTGGATAACTGGTGGCCCTATTAACTGGTGGGTTTCAATGACAACTAACTGGTAGGTAACTTGTAACTGGGGGGTGATTGATGGCCTGGAGACACGTATAGGAAGTCTTATTACAGAAAGTTCATCTACCCCCCCCCACCCCCACCCCCTCTGTGTGTGTGTGTGTGTGTGTGTGTGTGTGTGCGTGTGTGTGTGTAGGTCTTTCAGCTGCCAAAGAAAACGTGTGTAAATAGTAGAGTTGCATGATCAAAGGAGGATAAAAGGAGGGAGGAGGAAGAGGAAGAGGAGAAAGAGGAAGAGGAAGAGGAGGAAGAGAAGTTTTTTTTCCCTGAGTACTAAATGACACGCGACTGTTTATTTATAGATGAGAATGATGGAGGAGGAGGACGAGGAGGAGGAGGAGGAGGAGGAGGAAGTGAAGGAGGAATGGAAGAAGAAGAAGGGCTAAGGAAAGGAAGGGAAAGAAAAGAGATGAAGGGAAAGAAGTAGAAAGATGATTAAAAGAGGAGAGGAAAGAGAGAATAAGGGAGGAAGGGAGTGAAGAAGGGGAAGGATAGATAAATGAAAAAAGATGAAAGGAAAGAAGACGAAGAGGAGAAAAAGAAGAAGGGTAAAGGGACGAAGACACAGAAGAAGAGAGGGAACTAAAAAAAAAGAAGAGGAAGAGAGAGGAGAAAAGAAGTAGATGAAGAAGTAGAAGAAAATAAGAATAAAGAGCAAGAAAGAAAATAAAGAGAAATAGAGAAAAAAAAAGAGAGGGAAGAAAGGGGAGAGAAAGGGAGGAAGAGTAAACAAAGGAAAGTGATGTATAAAAGAAAGGAAGAGGAAGAAAAAGGAATGATGAAAAAGAGAGGAAAGGGAAAAGGAGGATGAAAAGAAAGGAAGAAGGAAAGGGAGTATTGAAAAGAAAGGAAAATATTAAAAAGAGGAAAAAAGTGGAGAAAAAGGAGTGTTTTAATTTTCTCCTCTACTTTGATTTCTTTATTTCAAGTTTATATTACCTTCTTCTTCTTCTTCTTCTTTTTTTTCTTCTTTTTTTTTCTTTTTTCTTCTTTTTTTCTTCTTCTTTTACTGCTTCTTTTCTTTATTACAATTATCATTATTTTTGCTGTTATATTGTTACTGCTTCCCCTTGTTTATCTTCTCTTTGCTGTACCCTCCTCCTCCTCCTCCTCCTCCTCCTCCTCCTCGTCACCAATATTATTACCATCAACAAATTACGCGCATCATATGTTATAACGTGACGGGTTGAGTGGCCCTTATTATCTCTCTCTCTCTAGCTCGACCTTGACCTTGAACTGTCTCTTCTGCTATAAAAAAGAATAATAATAACAATAATAGCAAAGATAACAGAGAAAAATGGCAAATAGAAAAGCAGAGAAGGAAGGAAATAAAAGAATGAAGGAATGAAGGAAGTAGGAAAAGAAGGGAGTAAGGAAGGAAGGAAGGAAGATTGGAAAGAAGTGAGATGCTGGTAAATTAAAGATGAAATAGTGGAATGAAAGAAAGAAGGAATTAACAAAGGAAGGAAGGGGGAGAAACAAGGAAAATAAAAAGAAGATGGAAGGAATAATGAGATAGTAAAGAAGGTCGAAAGAAAGGAGTGAAGGAAGGGATAAAACATAAAAAAGACAGAAATAAAAAAAAATATATCACTTTTTTAATTAACTTTTTTGGCACGATTTTAAACTTTTCTCAATTTTACTGAATTTCTTTAAAGGAAAAAAAAAACATACATTAGTCTTTTTTTTAATTAACTTTTTTGGCACAATTTTAAACTTTTCTCAATTTTACTGAATTTCTTTAAAGGAAAAAAAACATACATTAGTCTTTTTTTAATTAACGCTTCTCAATTATACTCAATTTCTTTAAAGGAAAAAAACATATCTTAGTCTTTTCTAATTAACCTTTCTCAATTTTACTCAATTTCTTCAAAGGAAAAAAACATATGTTACTCTTTGTTAATTAACTTTTTTTTTTTGGCACGATTTTTAACTTTTCTCAATGTACAATTCTCACCATTTTTTTCTTTTGTATTTTTTTTATTGTTTTCGAATGTCATTATCAATCGTCAATTTACTTTCCTTCAGTTAGTCATTAATATTTCACCTCTTGTTTTAATTTCTCACTAATTTCATCTTGTCTTTATTCTGTACATGTTTTTTTTTTATATAGTTTTGGAGCTTCATTACCAGGCGTCAATTTCCCTTCAGTTAATCATTAATATCTCACCTTTTTAATTTTCTCACTCATTTCGCCTCGTTTTTCTTTTCCTTTTTGTTTTTAATTTTAGAATGTCATCAGAAACGTTAACTTCCTCTCAATTAATCAGAATCTCACTTTTCATTTTATTTCCCATCTTATTTCGTCTTGTTTTCATTCTTCATTTTATTATTCTTTAACCTTATTCATTATTATATGTTTTCGTTTTCGTTTTAGAATGTCAACACAACTTTTGACTTATCTGCAAATCATTTATGAAACTCTCGCCTTTTTACTCTCTGATATATTTCACCTTATTACCCTTTCCCTTTGCACATGAAAACCAAAACGGAAAGGAGAGAGAGAGAGAGAGAGAGAGAGAGAGAGAGAGAGAGAGAGAGAGAGAGAGAGAGAGAGAGAGAGAGAGAGAGAGAGAGAGAGAGAGAGAGAGAGAGAGAGAGAGAGAAAAGAAAGAAATCAGAAAGACAGCAAAAAAAAAAAAAGAAGAAAATGTATTAGTTAAGAAAAGAAAAATCTGAGAATAAAAGAAACAGAGCTAGAAAGAGTTAAATCAGAGAGAGAGAGAGAGAGAGAGAGAGAGAGAGAGAGAGAGAGAGAGAGAGAGAGAGAGAGAGAGAGAGAGAGAGAGAGAGAGAGAGAGAGAGAGAGAGAGAGAGAGAGGATTAAAAAAAAGGCTACAGAAATAGAAGAAAAAAAACACAATAAGAGAATCAGAGCGGAAATAAGACAGGGTAATAGGGTGTCATAGAGTGAGGGGCCCGGCCGGCAATAGACGCAAGAATCAGGCTCAGCTTAGGACGGAGGAGACTCTTAGCTGATGAAATGTTCGGTCCAGGGCGCCTCAAAAGTCAGCTCGGAGCCAGAAAGCCGAGACGGGGGAGTGGGCCGAAAAAATGTAGCTTCTTAGTCTTTTTTTTTACGGCTACTGGTGCTGGTGGTGGTGGTGCTACTACTACTACTACTACTACTACTACTACTACTACTACTACTACTACTACTACTGCTACTACTGTTTTTTTTTTTTTTTTCTCCTCTAATTCTTTGTTTTTTCGTTTTTTACTAGTACTGCGTCTGATGCTACTACTACTACTATTACTATTACTATTACTACTGCTACTACGTTTTCTTTTCTTCATTCCTATCAAAATCTCTTAAACCTCATCTTCAGACCTCACCTCGATCATGCGGTTCAGTTCTGGTCACGTTACAATCGAATGGATATCAAGGTGTCAGCATCGGTACAGAGGAGGATGACAAAAAACATTCAAGGGGTGAGAAACTTGCCATATGGGGATCGACTTGGGCATCTAAATCTCCATTCTCTGGAAAGGGGAAGGTTACGCGGAAGCTTGATTGAAGTTAATAAATGGATGAAGGGCTTTAATAACGGAAATGATAATAGAGTTTTGATGGTAAAGGAGCCGGGTAGGACATGTAGCAGTGTGTTAAAGTTACATTAATTCAGATTCATTAAAGACATAGGCAAGAAATGGCTTACCAATAGAGTCGTGGAAGAGTGAAACAGGCTTGGCAGTTATGGTGTGAGTGCCAATACCATAGATGAATTCAAGAAGAGGTTGGAGAAATGCATGGACAGTGAGGGAAGGTGGAATTAGGCTTACAGGAGATGCCTTGTACAGACCAACCGGCCTCTTGCAGACTCCTTACGTTCTTATGTTCTCACTACACACACACACACACACACACACACACACACACACACGTACTAGAGCATTGAAGGAAGACTAGATAATATTGTTAGACTAGATTACATTTGTTGTCTTTTAATATCGCTGACTTTAACGAGCACGAGGAGGAGGAGGAGGAGGAGGAGGAGGAGGAGGAGGAGGAGGAGGAGGACAAAGGAAAAGCAAACAGCAACAGACCTCTTGGTCCTAACTAGGCTGTTTGTTGTTGCTACCATCTACTCTAATCTAAGAGTCAGAGACACAGGACCGCAAAGGCGAAGGCTCCTCCTCTCCCACCAGTCCGTCCAGTCGAGGCTGGCACGAAAAGGAAGAATACCATGTAGTATAGAAAAAATTTACATGGACAGAAGGAAGATCATACACGACAACTAAGGTAACACTACTTTCTGTTAGACCGGAGCAAAATAGCGGATGTTCGGGTTAGCTTCTAGATATTTGTCTAGTCGGTTTTTGAACGTGCAAATACTTTCGCTTTCGACGACGTTTTGAGGCAGACCATTCCATACATTGATGACACGGTTGAAAAAGAAGTGTTTTGATACATTTGAGTTGAAACGCTTCCTCGTTATTTTGTATTCATTGTTTCTTGTTACTCTTGATTGAGAGACTGTAAAATCATCTATAAGGTCACCTCTTAGCCTGCGCTTTGATAAGCTGAATAAGTTCAGTTCTTTAAGTCTGTCTTCGTACGGTTTGTTTCGCAGTCTGGGGATCTTTTAGCAGCTCGACGCTGCACCCTCTCGAGTTTATCTATATCTTTTCTGTAATAGGGAGACCAAAACTGAACGCAATACTCAAGATGTGGGCGAACTAACGAATTGTACAGTGTCGATATTACTTTTTCTGATTTATGTTCAAATGTACGACCAATAAATCCGATCAGTTTGTTGGCAGTTTCTACTACTTCTGTGCAATGTTGACTCGGTTTAAGATCGTTCGAAATTATTACTCCAAGATCTTTTTCTTTGCTGGCTTCAGAAAGTCGCACTCCGTTAATTTGATAATGAATACGATCGTTGTTGACTCCGATATGCATAACCTTGCACTTTTCAATGTTGAAATCCATTTGGCATGTTCGTGCCCAACTGCTTAAACGTTCGACATCAGCTTGGAAGTGTTCTTTATCCGTTGTCGTAGTGACTCTGCTGGCTATTTTTGTGTCGTCTGCAAAGGAGGAGGAGGAGGAGGAGGAATAAGAATTGACGGAGGAGAGATCATAAAAGAAGTGAACAAAGCAGATAATAATAGATCAAATTAGAAGGACGAGGAAGAGGAAGAGGAGGAAGAAATAGAGTGTAAAATCGATGATGAATATAAGAGGAGGAGGAAAAAGTGGAGGAATAAGAAGTGAAAGAAGAAAAAGAGAAGGGAGACAATAAGAGGAGGAGAAAGAAGATAGTGGAAGAGGAAGAAACGAAGTCAGAGGAAGAGGAAAAGATGAAGAGGGGAAAAGGAAGAGGGAGTTGAAGAGATTAGGAGAGAAAGAAACAATAAGAAGAAGAGGAAGAGATTAGAAGGAGAAAAGTAGGAGGAAGTAGAATAGATTTGGAAAAGTAAGAGGAAAAAATATGTTAGGATGAAATAGAAAGAAAAGAAGGAGGGAGGGAGAGGAAAACGAAGTGAGAGAAGAAGAAAGATAAGAAGAGGAGGAAGAAGAGAAGAAGAAATAAATGATAAAAAGGTTGATAAGTTTTATGTTTATTTTATCTTCGCTTCTTTTGGTAAAACATTTAGTGCGACCTTGCTTCTCCTCCTCCTCCTCCTCCTCCTCCTCCTCCTCCTCCTCTTCCTCTTCTCAAGTTACATCTCACCCTCCTCACGCCACCACTAAGCGTTTATGGCTACCTCCTCCTCCTCCTCCTCCTCCTCCTCCTCCTCCTCCTCCTGTTTTTATAACCTCTATATTAACGTCTTGGGTTCAAATGTTTTCTTTTCTTTTCTCATTATTGGTTTTGTTTTTTTCTGTCTTTGTTTTTTGTCTGTTTTCTTTTAGGTTTGTTTATCTTTATCAGTTCTTTCTCTTTTCTTTCTTTCTTTCTTTCTTTCTTTCTTGTTTTCTTTCTTTCTATCATGCAATCTAGTTTTCTCTTCCTTCCTTTTTACTTTTTTTTATTTGTCATTTATTCATTCATCTATTTCTTCCTTCTTTCTTATATTATGTTCTTCCTTTCTTTCTTTCCTTCTTTCTTCCCTTCTTCCTTTCTTCTTTCTTTTCCTCTTCCCTTCTTCCTTTCTCCCATTCCTTCATTTCTTCCTTCATACATTCATTCTTACTTTCTTTATTATTTCACAACTCAATCATTCAATTCGTCTATTCCTTCTTTCTCTATTATATCATCATTATTTTTTCCTTCTTCCATTTATCCTTCCTTCCTTTCATCCTACCTTCCTTCCTCCCTTCCACTATTCCTTTCCTTCTTTCAAACACTCATTCATAATTTCTTCATTATTTACTAACTTTTCCCTCATTCACACCTCTCAATCCAAACCCCTTCCCGTTTTCTATACATTTCCCTTTCTCTCTCGATCCACCCAAGAGTACAAAGACTGAGGCAGAGAGATACACAGAAAGACAGACAGAGAAGGTCCTTATATCAGACCGACCCTTCGATACATCAATTTCATCATATCCTCACGTTCTAGTTATCTCAGCTGTTGTGTTGAAAGCCAGAGGGATGCGTAGTAGTGGTAGTAGTAGTAGTAGTAGTAGTAGTAGTAGTAGTAGTAGTAGTAGTTTTATGGTACTAGCTAATTTTCTCTTCCTTTTTTTTCCTTTAATCTGTTTTCATTTATTTATTCATCCATTCTTCTTTCTTTTATTATGACCTTTCTTTCCTTCCTTTTCTTTCATCCTTTCTTCCTTCCATATTTCCTTCCTTCCTTCCTTCCTTCCTTCCTTCCTCTCTTTTTCCCTTCCTTCCTTCATAATAGTAGTAGTAGTAGCAGCGGTGGTGGTGGTGGTGGTAGTAGTAGTAGTAGTAGTAGTAGTAGTAGTAGTAGGTGATGAAAGAATGCTTATATGTGAAAAACTGTCTGTAGTAACTCTATCTACCTTTCTATCTATCTATATTTATCTATCTATCTATCTCTCTGTCTATCTGTCAATCTCACTCGCTTGCTTTCCTATCCAATCGTGTAAGGAAGCAAAACACGAAAGCTCCCACGCCGAAGCCTATGTCAACCTTGCCGCTCCGTGATAAGTTCGACAGGCGCACAAACACTACCGAGAGAGAGAAAGAATTGGATGGGAGAGGAGAAAATGGGAAGGGAAGGTTGGAGTGAGGGTGAATGTTTTTATTATGTTTTCTTTTTCTCCTTTTTCTCCTTTATTATCTGTTTCGTGATTTTATTTCGTTCTTTTTGTCCTCTCTTTTGTTCTTTGTTCTTGTTATTCTTGTTCTCGTTGTTCCTGTTCTTCTTTTTGTTTTTGTTGTTGTTTTTGTTGCTGTTCATTTTCTCTTCTTTTTTCGTGTACTTGTTCTTGTTCTTGTTTTTGTTCTTGTTCTTCTTGTTCTTGTTCTTCTTGTTTTTGTTCTTGTTCTTGTTCTTCTTCCGTCTTCTTCTTCTTCTTCTTCTTCTTCCCACCTCTCCTATATGGGAATGAAAGGAGAAGGACAAGAAGAAGCGATAAAGGCGAAATTTAGGTAAAGGGAAGATGAGGGATTGAGATAAAAGAGAGAATAACTGCGAGGAAAAAAGAAAAAGAAAAGAATGAGAAGGAAAAAGATAGAGAAAAAAATGTTTGTACCTTGTTTGTTGTTGTTGTTGTTGTTGTTGAATGTAGGAGCAGATATAGAAGAAAATGAAGAAAAAGAAGGAAAACAAGAAGAAAAACAAGAATAGAAAGAAGAAAACATTGGACACGTGCAAGAGAGAGAGAGAGAGAGAGAGAGAGAGAGAGAGAGAGAGAGAGAGAGAGAGAGAGAGAGAGAGAGAAACACAGACAGACACAAACAAAAACAAGAACAGACAAACATAGAAACACTTCCACAGACACACCCAGACAAACAAATAAACAAACAAAACAAACAACCATAGACAGACACAGACAGAGACAGAGAGACGCAAAAAAACAGAGATAAAGAGACTGACAGTGGCGCCTCAACACACACACACACACACACACACACACACACACACACACACACACACATACAAAGATAACGGAAAACATACAATAAATCCAAGGGTAGGCGTGTTTGAAAATAGATCTCTGGCCGGCTTGGGT
This sequence comes from Eriocheir sinensis, assembly GCF_024679095.1. Classification (NCBI taxonomy): domain Eukaryota; kingdom Metazoa; phylum Arthropoda; class Malacostraca; order Decapoda; family Varunidae; genus Eriocheir; species Eriocheir sinensis. The sequence continues at coordinate 14,003,795 of NC_066530.1, forward strand.
TGACGCCGTGGTGGTGGTGGAGGTGGAGGTGGTGGAGGACGTATCTATGTGGTGTTGAGGATGGTGGTGTGTGGGAGGGTGAGGAGGAGGAGGTAGAAGAGGAGAGGAGAAAGAGGGAGGGAGGAAGAAGAGAATGGTGGTGATGGAAAGTTTTAGAAGTCAAGGATTAGGAGATGGAAGACTTAGGAAGAGTGGAAGAGAGAGAGAAAGAGGGAAAGATAAGAGGGTTGGAGTGTGTAGGACTATGTGGATGGGGTGGACGCTAGGGTTGAAGTATTGGATTTTTAAGTGGAGAAAGAAAGGAGGGCGGAGGGCGGAACAAAGAAGGGAAGGAGGTGGAGGGGTTTAGAAGATAGAAGGGGAGGATAGGAAGGGTTGAGTGAGGGGAGGAGAGGGGAAGAATGGAAGGATAGGAAGGGAGTAGAGTGGTTAGCAAGTCTTCGTGATCACTGAAAAATACATATTGAGTCTAAACACTATCTAGGTTGTTATTAGCTCCATTTAAGTTCATTTCGTATTCATTATCACGTATTCACAAAGAAGTAGGGGAGAAGGTGGAAAGGTTTAGAAGATAGAAGGGGAGGACAGGGAGGGCTGAGGGAGGGGAGGAGAGGGGAAGAATGGAAGGATGGGAAGGGCGCAGAGTGGTTAGCAAGTCTGGAAAGGTGGAAAGGTTTAGAAGATAGAAGGGGAGGACAGGGAGGGTTGAGGGAGGGGAGGAGAGGGGAAGAATGGAAGGATGGGAAGGGCGCAGAGTGGTTAGCATGTCCTCGTGATCCCCGATAAACAATAACTACACCAGAACAACTAACGAACCTGTACCATACAACTGTACACTCCTACTCTCTTTCCTATTCCCCACCTGTATGTACCTTCACCACTAACCCACTTCCTCTTCGTACTATTCCCTTGATTAAAAAGAAAAAGTATTCGTGATCACTGAAAAATACACGTTAGCTCCATCTAAGTTCATTTCGTATTCATTATCATATTCTTAATTGTCACTTTACATCTGGAATATTAAAGACTCGGAACACATTAGGTTTAAAACATTATACGCCTTATATCTCTCTATGTTCCTTTTACTACCTAATTGCATTTCGTATTCATTATATCTTATTTTCAATCCTCACTAATAACGTTTGGTATTCATTCTCCACCCGAAATTGACCTCCCTTTTGGACATTCTTTACTTTTGTCTGTTGTGGGAGCGGTGAGTAGCGGGCTTTTTTTTTTCTACACCCTTTTTGTTGCCCTTGAACCGCCTCCTTTGTTGTAAAAAAAATATATTGACTCATTCCTAGTCGTCACCTCCCATCCGGTATCTCATAATTTGAAACACTTTGGCTTTTTAAACATTAGGCGCTTTAAAGTCTTTCTAACAGTTAGCAAATATTACCCAAGTCCATTTCGCATTCCTAATTCCTAATCGTATTCTTATTTTTAATCGTCACTTTGCATCTGGAATCTCTATAACTTGGAACACTTGGTTTTAAAACGTATCCTCCCGAAATTGAACCCTCTTTCGGCCACCTCTTTGGATTCTTTTTAGGAGCAGTGAGTAGCGGGCTTTTTTTTTTATTATTGTTTCCTTTTTTTTTTGTGCCCTTGAGCTGTCTCCTTTGTTGTAAAAAAAAAAAAGCCTTACACTTTCAAGGGGAGCTTATCAGGACACATCTCCCGAAATTGACCTCTCTTTTGGCCACTCCTCTTAACTCTTTTTATAGAAGCAGTGATTTGTGGGCTTTTTTTTCATTGTTTCCTTATTTTTTTTTTGCCCTTGAGAAGTTTAGTGTAAAAATCACATCTTTGTAACACCTTTTACTTTCCCGTTATATTCTTATGGTCCCTGTAACACACTATGGCCCGAATTCTTACCTAACATGCTGCACTTCGCTCTCAGGATCAATAGTCGTTATCTGCGCCACTTCACACCCTGACGACGTGTGACTCGAGCGCCGTGCTTAAAAATACCAAACGCCTTACACATTGTGGGACTTTGCACGATGATTTTTTAAAAGCAACACGGTTATGAATACTCAAGCTGGTCGTTTTTACATCATTGCACTCAGAACATTGAATTGATTGTTTGGGCACTTTGCATGATAATTTTTGAATGCAATATGATTATAATATAACATTGAATTGATTGTTTGGGGACTTTGCTTGATAATTTTTGAATGCAACATGATTATAATTACTTACACTGATCGTCTTAACAGCATTTCACTCATAACAGTAAATTGATTGTTTGGGCACTTTGCATGATAATTTTTGAATGCAACATGATTATAATTACTTACACTGATCGTCTTCACGGCATTTCACTCATAACATTGAATTGATTGTTTGGGCACTTTGCTTGATAATTTTTGAATGCAACATAATTACAAATACTCAGACCGTTCATTTTCACTGCATTTCACTCAACATTATTTTATTCTTATTGGTGGAAGGAAATAAATGTGAAAGAAAGTGAAAGTTTACATCCCCTTTACTTTAACAAAATAATAATTTTTGGAATGCAACATAATTACAACTATTCTGAGTGCTTTATTTTACTGCATTTCACTTATAACACCAAATGATTCTTGTTAGTGGAAGAAAATGGAGGTGAAAGAAAGTGAAAGTTGACGTGTCCCTGTTCAAATAATGATAATTTTTTGGAATGCAACACGATTACAAATACTCAGACTCCTTATTTTCAATGCATTTTCACTCATAACACCGATTTAGTTCTTGTTAGTGGAAGAAAACGAAATTGACCTCTTTTTGGGGCACCCGACTTTCTTTTTAGGAGCAGTGCTAGCTGGCTTTTTTTATATTTATTTTTACCATTGAGCTGCTTCCTCTACTGTATTTTCTTTTTACATCAGAGAATGCGGCTCAAGGGCAACAAAAAGAGTACAAAAAAAAAAAAGCCCGCTACTCGCCGCTTCCACAAAAGTAAAAAGTAAAGAGTAGCCAAAAGAGAGGTCAATTTCGGGTATCCCTCTTAATTAGAAATGAAGTCAAGTATTACCAACTCAAAAAACAACGGCAACTTCTACATTCTTTTCGCCTTTGTTGGATTCCACACAACATTGCCCCCTCCTCCTATCACTTCTATTCCTGGCCTTTCTGCACCAGACTAACAGGGAAAATTAAACCGTTGGATGTAGTCATTGACCCGTAAAAAGGGTTCATAGAAAGGCCGTATATAGGGAATGGCGCCTGGTTCAGTGATATTGTTGGAACGGACCTGAAGGGAACGGTCTGGCAAGGGATTTTTTTTTTTTAATTGGAGGTCACGAGAGAGAGAAAAGAAAATAAGAAAAAGAAGAAGAAAGATGATTGGGAGAAAGGAAAAGTGGAGCAAATGTAAAAAAGAAAAAGGAAAAGATGAAAGGTGAGAATGTGAAGGAGAAAGTGGATGGAGGAGAAATAAAAAAGAATGAAGGAGGGAAGCAAGTGAATGATGATGAAGGTGATGAGTAGGAAGAAGTGGAGGAAATAGAAATAAGAAAAATAATAAAAGAAGGTAAAAGATGATGACGAAATGGAGGAGGTGGAGGGAATAAAATTAAAAAAAGAAAAGAAAAAGAAAGGCGGGGAAGATAATGTGTAGGAGGTGGAGGAGGGAGTAAAAATAGAAGAAAATGAAGGAGAAGAAGAAAAGAACAAGAAGAACAAAAAAAAAAAGGGAGGGAAAGAAGGTGATTGACACTTTCCGCAAACATTGGTCACGAGAGAGAGAGAGAGAGAGAGAGAGAGAGAGAGAGAGAGATACCTATCCAAATATAGACCCCTGATTGAGTCCCCTATCACCTCTCCCTGAGCCCCAAAACAACACTGTAATATTGACCAACGTGACCTCTGCTGCCCTTATTGCCTATCTGACCTTGGCCTTGGGGAGGAGTGGTCACGAGGGGTCAGAGGGTCAGCTTGGGTCAATTCCTTCCCCTCCTTTCCTTTTGTTTTTTCTGTTTTTGTTTGTCTTTCCTTTTCTGGGTCTTTCATTCTCTCGCCTCTCTCTCCCTCTAATCACGTGGCTCTTGTTGCTAACTGCTCTCTCTCTCTCTCGTATTGTTTTTTTTCTTTATATTTTGGATTCTCTTCATTGTTTTTTCCATTTTTTGTGTCGTTTTCTAGTTTTTCTTTGTTCTAGTTTTTCTTTGTTCTTTTTTCATTATTTTATTCGTTTTTGTGTTTGTTTTCTTTTTTTCTAGTTTTCTTCTTATTATCTTTTTTATTATTTATTGTTCTTCTTTTAATTTTTTTTCTTTATTTTGTTTCGCCTTTTAAGTTCTTCGGTGTAGTTTTCGTTCTGTTTTTTGCGTTTTTTTTATCTACAATTATTTATTAGTTTAGTATTTTTTTGTTTTAATTCGTTTTTTTGAATTTTCCTTCCCTACAGTTTTCATTCTTTTTCTTTCTTTCTTTTTCTGTTTACTTCTTTTTTCTTCTTTCTCTTTTTCTTTCTTTTTTTTCTTATTTTCATTGTTCTTCTTCTTATTATTATTATTATCAGTTCTTGCAGGGTTATTTATTTCCCATTTTCTCTTACTCGCTCCTTCCCTAATATTCCTCCTGCAGCGTCTCCGTTTTCTTTTCGCTTTCCTCCGGCTAAATACAAACGAGAAACACACACGCACACACGCACGTACACAAACACTTTCCAGGCGAGCATAACCACATTACCACACACACACACACACACACACACACACACACACACACGTCGGAAGGTTATTAAAGTTTACCCATGAAAGAAAACGGAACGAGGCAGCGACCTTGAGCTATGACTTCGCTGCGTTCTGTTTATCTTCGTTTATCTTGGAGAGGAGGAGGAGGAGGAAGAGGAGGAGGAGGAGGAGGTGATGGAAAGTCGGGAGAGTGGGGAGAGAAGGAGGAGGAGGAGGAGGAGGAGGAGGAGGAGGAGGTGATGGAAAGTCAGGAGAGTGGGGAGAGAAGGAGGATGATTCAGAATGAGATTAGAGGAGGAGGAGGAGGAGGAGATAGAGGAAGAGGGGAAGGAGGAGGGAAGAAATATAAATATGAAAGAAGGAAAGACGGGAGGAGGAGGAGGAAACGAGGAGAGGTTTTAAGTGCAAAGGCATATATAAAGAGAAAAGAAGAAAAAAATGAGATAGGAGGAGATGAAGGGAAGAGGAGGAAGAAGGAAGAAAAGTGGAAATGGTCTTGAGGGAGAGGAGAGATAAGATAAAAGGGAGAGAGAAGAAGAGTGATTTATAAAGAGAGGAAAGGAGGAGGAGGAGGAGGAGGAGGAGGAGGAGGAGGAGGAGGAGGAGGAAGGGTCACGAGAGAGAGGAGAGAGATGGACAGACAGAAAAAAATGTTGGTGAGAGGAGAGAAAAAGAGAGAGATTGAAGGATACTTGAGATATATAGAGAGAGCAGGAGAGACTTAAGGACACTCTGGGACCATATCCTTTGTTCCTTTATCTAATATATTCGGCTTACGTAAGGGAAGAAGGAAAGGAGGAAGGAAGGAAGGAGGGAAGAAAGGAATGAAAAGAAAGGAAGGAAGAAACAGAGGAAAGGATTAAGTTAGGAATGAATGAATGAAGGAAGGAAGGAAGGGCGGGTGTGTCTTTTGCGTAAGGGAAGTAATGAATGAAAAGAAGGAAGTAAGGAAGGAAAGGAGAAAGGGAAGGTGTTTATTACGAAAGGAAAGAAAAGAAGGAAATTAAAGGAAGGACGGGCAGGTGTCTGTTGCGTAAGGGAATGAATGAATGAAGGAAGGAGATAGAAGGAAGGAAAGGTAGGTGTATATCACGTTAGGTTAAGTATTTTTTTAAACACGTAAAATCCAGAAACCTATAGTATAAATTAACAAAGAAAACCTTCACTTTGTTATGTAGAAAGTCTCATTAGTAAGGAAGCATAGATTAGTTTTCTGAGTAAAGACGTATGGTAACTTTGTTGTTGTTTTGTTAGGTTAGGTTAGGTTAAGTTTAGGGAATTTTCAAACACGTGATATCCAGAAACCAACAGCATAAATTAACGAATGAAGCCTTCACTTTGTTATATAGAAAGTCTCATTAGTAAGGAAGCATAGATTAGTTTTCTGAGTAAAGACGTATGGTAACTTTTTTGTTGTTTTGTTAGGTTAGGTTAGGTTAGGTTAAGTTTAGGGAATTTTCAAACACATGATATCCAGAAACCAACAGCATAAATTAACGAATGAAGCCTTCACTTTGTTATATAGAAAGTCTCATTAGTAAGGATTCATAAACAAGTTTTTCTGAGTAAAGACGTATGGTGACTTTTTTGCTGTTTTGTTAGGTTAGGTTAAGTTTAGGGAATTTTCAAACACGTGGTATCCAGAAACCAACAGCATAAATTAACGAATAAAGCCTTCACTTTGTTATATAGAAAGTCTCATTAGTAAGGAAGCATAAATAAGTTTTTCTGAGTAAAGACGTATGGTGACTTTTTTGTTGCTTTGTTAGGTTAGGTTAGGTTAGGTTAGGTTAATGGAATTTTCTAACACATGATATCCAGAAGCCTATAGCACAAATTAACAAAGAAAGCCGTCACCTTGTTAAGTAGAAAGTCTCATTAGTAAGGAAGCATAGATATTTTTTTCTGAGTAATGACGTAGCTTAACTGTTTTGTTAGGTTAGGTTAGGTTTAGGGCATCCCCAAACACATGTCAGCCAATAACCTGGAGCATAAATCAACAAAAAAGACCACACTTTGTTACATTGAAGGTCTCATGGGTAGGTTCATTTGTTAGGTTCAGGTGAATACGAAAGGTGAGTACTTGAATACAATTACGAATACTTCAAATTCCAACGAATTCGAATACATTGAAATGGTTTATTTTCGAATAAAAATAAGAATACTTCTTGAATGTATTCATGAATACATTCATGAATACTTTTCATTGAAAATACCTTCTTGACATAACTGTGTATATCTCTGTTCTAATGTTATGCACCAGTAAAATGAGCTCATGAACCTGTACTATACACGACCATTACACGTCCGCCCAGGAGGCTGGAGTTGTAAGGAACAACGGTTGTTATTTCTAGTAATAAATTTTAAAGTATTCGTCAGATTATTCGCAGAAAACGAATACTCTTCCCTTGTATTCGAATACCAATGAGAATATTTTGATTTCTATCAATAATTATTCGAATTTCAATATGAATACACCAAAACATGGTATACGAATACCAAATACGAATACGCCATCCCTGGTGTTGCGTAAGGGTCCTTAGAGTTTATTGATGTTATTGATGTTGTGTTTGTTGTTGTTGTTGCTGTTGTTGTACTGGTTTATCTTGGCCTCTTCGTTCTCGTCTCCTACTACTACTACTGCTACTACTACTACTACTACTACTACTACTACTACTACTACTTCTACCTCCTTTTCTTCTTTACCACTTCAGCGTCTCCTTTTGTTACCTGATGAGGCTTATACACACACACACACACACACACACTATACATACGTTTTTAGAAGCCTCCGGAGCAGTCTCATTATTTTTTCCTCCTTTTATATAGAATCAACGGTGCGTGGTTTGTGGTGGTAACTTATTTATTCTCTCTCTCTCTCTCTCTCAGTGGAGGTAAACAAACATATCACGTGTCAAATTTTTCTACGCTCAAACTCCCGCAAAATAAAGTCATAATTTGATGATGACATTTTCACCAACACCACCACCACCACCACCACCAGCGCCGCACTAATAAAAATCATACGGGTCTCATACGTGTTCTGTTTACTGCTCTGAGAAGGGTCTGGGGAGGGGGAGGTTTGGGAGGTGGGTAGTAAGGGGGGAGGGGGCTAGTTTTGCCTGATATGTATTTTGTGGTACGTGTTTTGAGTTGAATTTAGTGGTTTTGATTAAAGGGGTGCTCTGTGTGTGTGTGTGTGTGTGTGTGTGTGTGTGTGTGTGTGTGTGTGTTCTTACCGTATCTTTTATTTCCCCTTCTGTTTGTTATATGAAAGTTTATCTGTTGTCTTTCTATTTTCACTCACTTTCATTAATGTGTGTTGTTCTTTACCTGACTAAGCTTATGATTCTGTCCATATTTTGTTCTTAACACAACTTGATTTTTCTTCTTTTCTTCCACAGTGATATACAGTCAAGCCCCATCTCATCACGCATAAGAGTAAGTAAACTAAATGTAACTTGTTCTTTTTTTTCTGTAACCCTTCTTTACCTTTTTCCCTTCCTGTAACGCCTCCCTGACTTGCCCTTCCCTACCTGTACCATTTCTTTTCCCCTTTCTGTAACGCCTCCCTGACTTGCTCTTTCCTACCTGTACCATTTCTTTTCCCCTTTCTGTAACGTCTCCCTAACTTTCCCTTTCCTTTCTGTACTATTTCCTTTTCCCTTTCTGTAACGCCTCCCTGACTTGCCCTTTTCTACCTGTTCCATTTCTTTTTCCCTTTCTGCAACGCTTCCCTAACTTGCCCTTTCCTTTCTCTACCATTTTTTTTATAACAAAGGAGGCAGCTCAAAGACAAACAAAAATAGACGCATAAAAAAGCCCGCCATGTCGTTGCTCCCCGCTTTGCTCTTTAATAGCCTCTAGTGACCCGCCTGTTTTTTCTCTCCTCTTTATCTCTTGCGTAACTTTATATTCCCTAATTAATTACCGATATTGCGAGGCACGCCTGTTTATGTATATGTAGAGAGTAACGTCCTTGTTCAATAATTTTTAGTGACATGCGGGAATTATTTTTGCTTTTCATTATTTGCTGTGTGACCATATTTTCGCTTATCAATCAGAGTTGTCAATTCAAACCACGTCTTTATGTATGGAAAGGATATTACGTTTATGGTTATTAATTTCCAGTGTCTTTTTTTTATTATTTTTGTTCCTTTTGATTTGCTGTGACCTAATATTGTCTCAATAATTCAAGCATTCCCATAAATATCGTTCAGGTGTGTAGGTACTTTTATGATCAGCTGCAAAGGTTTTAGTGTGACAGTCTCCGTCTTCTTATAGATCGTTCATAATTCGTGTAGATACTTTTTTGACTCGATATTCATGGTTTAGATGGACTAGTTTCCCTAATACATGGTTCAGAAGGTATGTATTTTCTTTTTAGAGCAACTGTACAAGCTCATACACATCGCTCAGAAAAGTGTGCAGATACTTTTTTGAGCAGCTGTACATGTTGCGAAGAGGCGGGATCTGTTTTCACTCCCGTTCATCATCATCTTATCCCCTTTATCATCTCTCATTACTCATTTCACCACCCTCTTCTCGCCTCCTCCTCCTCCTCCTCCTCCTCCTCCTCCTCCTCCTCTCCTCCTATCGTGTTTCCCTCCGCTTCATCATCATTAGGTTCTTCATGTCAACACTTCTCTCTCTTTTTTTTTTTTAATTAAAGAGACGGAATTTGCTGATTTTCAATCTCTTCTCCTTCTTCGTCTTTGTCTCTCTTTTATTCTCTATCTCATTCTCTGTCTGTTTGTCTATTTCTCTCTCTCTCTCTCTCTCTCTCTCTGCTGTTTGTCTTCTTCTTCTTTCTTGTTTTCTTTTCTTTATTTTTTTCTTTCTTTCTTGTTCTGTTTTTCTTGTTCTTCTTGTTCTTGTTCTTCTTTTTCTTTTATATTATCATCATCTTATTATTATTATTTTTATTACTTTTATTACCATTATTCTTGCCTTTTCTCCCTCTATTGTTACACTAACTTTTATTATCATTTTTCTTTGCTCTTGCTCTTCTTTTATTTCTTCTTCTCTTTCTTCTTTCTTCTTCTCCCTCTTTTGTTTTTCGAGTCAAATGAACCCTGATCGTTTCTCATTCCCTTATTCTTTATGCTAATGTAATTGTGCGATTCTCACGTATTTTCATCCCGGCGAGAGAGAGAGAGAGAGAGAGAGAGAGAGAGAGAGAGAGTTGCATAAGAAGTTAGGTTCATATTATTTTTAACTTAGTAAATAGTTGTAAATTGAACCACTAACTAACTTACTAACTAACTAACTAACCAACTAACTAACCAACTAACTAACTAACTAACTAACTAACGAACGAACGAACGAACGAAATATAATGCTAAAGAAAGAAAGAAGTGAATAATGTTTTAACTGACTAACTCTATCTATCTATCTATCTATCTATCTATCTATCTATCTATCTAACAAACTAACGCCATGCAAATCTAACAAATTAAAACAAAGATACGCAGTTAAATATAAATCCTAAAGTAATAAAGAAAATATATAAAAATCTTTAGAAAAAATTACTGGCATAACCTTAGCAACGCGTGGCCTCTGTGCTCAGATCCGTCTCAGTGGTGGGTAAGCAAGGAGAACAGGTGTGGCGGGGCAGGTGTGTGCGTTAATAAGCCAATGTAGACAGGTAGAAGGGAAGGTGTGGGTTCTTGAATACACGGGAGCCCCTTTGATTAATGACGCGCCCCGCTCAGGTGTGTTATACAGGTAGATAGGTAGGAAGGGGGAAGGAGGGGGGATGGGAGAAGGTGAGAAAGAGAGAGAGAGAGAGAGAGAGAGAGAGAGAGAGAGAGAGAGAGAGAGAAGGCAGGTGAATGTCTACTTTACTACTACTACTACTACTACTACTACTACTACTACTACTACTACTACTACTACTACCACTATTACTACTACCACTACTACTACTACTACTGCTACTACTACTACTACCACCCTCATTGTTACTATCACAGCTGCTATCGACTTGTTATTGCTGTCGTTCTATTACATAATGTTGGGTAGGAAGAAGAAATGGTTCATTGTACAGCATCATCACCACCACCACCACCACCACCACCACCAGTACTGTCACGACCTGTATCGATTTCGCCATGAATAATATGTATCTTTCTTAACACGAGCGTCATAAATAATAGTTGTGTAATAGTATTTTGACGCTGCTACTGCTACTACTACTACTACTACTGCTACTACTGATGCTATTACTACTTCTACTTCTTCTACTACTACTTTAACTACAAAGAGGAGGAGGAGGAGGAGGATGGAATATAAGAAAAAAAAATATGGAGAAAAATATTATAGAACACAAAAACAAAAAGAATGAGCAGACGTAGGAAAAAGAGAAAGAAAGGAAGATGAAGAAGAAGAGGAGGAGGAAGAATAAGAAGAATAAAAAGGAGAAAAGTAAAGAAAATAAGAAATAAAGAGGAAAGAAACAGAAGTAGAGGTTTAAGATTTATAAGAATGATAAAAAAGAACAAGAATAACGAGAGGAGAGCAAATAAAAAACCCCACCAAAATCAGAAAACGAGAAAGAGAAAACAAATAAGAAAATAAATCAAATCAAATCAACAAACAAACAAAGAAAAACAAAACAGCATCAAACAATAACAACAACAACCAAAGACAATGTGGAAAAGATAAAAGAAAAGAACAACATACAAAAAAAAAATTCCACCCAAAGAGTCTTCAGAAGTGTTAAAAGAAGGAGGAGGAGGAGGAGAAAGAGGAGGAGGAGGGAGGAGGAGGAGGAAGAGGAGGAGGAGATGGAAGATGCGGAGGAGGAGGAAAAGTGCAAAAGTTACCAGACAGACATGGAGGAGTTTTGCAATAAGTGGAGTGGTTGAGAGAGAGAGAGAGAGAGAGAGAGAGAGAGAGAGAGAGAGAGAGAGAGAGAGAGAGAGAGAGAGAATGTGGAAATGGTTAAATGCTAGGTCTGGAAGAGGAGGAGGAGGAGGAGGAGGACTGCGGGAGAGATATGCGTTCTGCGTCTCGTATATAGAATAACCTCCCTGTGTGTGTGTGTGTGTGTGTGTGTGTGTGTGTGTGTGTGTGTGTGTGTGTGTGTGTGTGTGTGTGTGTGTGTGTGTGTTTATGTTTCCATTTAATCTTTCGTTTTTTTTTTGTATATTTCTTAAGCTTTTCAGAGAGAGAGAGAGAGAGAGAGAGAGAGAGGTCTGTTTGTGGCGTGTTTTCCGTGTCAGATGAAGATACCTTTTTGGCTTCCAATCTGACAGGTGTTTTGCAGGTAAAAGTAGGATTAGGGAGTTACCTGACAGACAAACACACCTGACCTTCCGAACACACACACACACACACACACACACACACACACACACACATGGAAATTGCTATGTCCAGCACACGATCCGATGTTTATGTATTTCTCTCTCTCTCTCTCTCTCTCTCTCTCTCTCTCGCTACATTCGCATTTACTCAATTGATTCAATCCTTTTTTTTCTTTGTCTGGAATCTCTAACTAACGAAATTTAAAGTTGCAGTCATGTTTTGGGAAAGGCAAAGTTAAGTATTTTTTTTAACGAGGTAGTGGAAAAAAGAGATTGAAAAGGGAAGATATGAAAGAATGGGAAAACAAGAGAGTAAGGAAATGGAAGGAGAGGAAGAGAGAGATAGAGGTGAGAGAAGGAGGGAAGAACGAGAGAGACAGTAAAGGAGAAGAGAAAGGAAGGGAAAGAAATGTAGATGGAGGGAAATCGAGGTGAGAGAAGGAGGAAAGAGAAAGAGAGACAATAAAAGTGAAGAGAAAGGAAGGGAAAGAAAGATAGAGGGAGGGAAATCGAGGTGAGAGAAGGAGGGAAGAGAAGGAGAGACAATAAATGTGAAGAGAAAGGAAGGGAAAGAAAGATAGAGGGAGGGAAATCGAGGTGAGCGAAGGAGGGAAGAACAAGAGAGAGAGAGTAAAGGAGAAGAAAAAGGAATGGAAAGAAAGATAGAGAGAGGGAAATCGAGGTGAGAGAAGGAGGGAAGAGAAGGAGAGACAATAAAGGTGAAGAAAAAGGAAGGGAAAGAAAGATAGAGAGAGAAAAATCGAGGTGAGAGAAGGAGGGAAGAACAAGAGAGAGAGTAAAGGGGGAGAGAAAGGGAAGGGGAAGAAAGGAGGAAAGAGACCGAGTTGAGATAAGGATGGAGAGAGACAGTAAAGAGGGAAAGAGAAGATAAAACTAAAAAGAAAATAGAGGAATTGAAACAAAAAAAAAAGAAATAGGAAAATAAAATGATAGAAAGAAGGAATATAAATAGAAAACATGGAGAAGGAAAACAAGGATAATAAAGAGTAAGACAAAGGAAAAGGGTGAGAGAGAGAGAGAGAGAGAGAGAGAGAGAGAGAGAGAGAGAGAGAGAGAGAGAGAGAGAGAGAGAGAGAGAGAGAGAGAGAGAGAGAGAGAGAGAGAGAGAGAGATTTAGCTGTTGTTTATGTGACCATTGCTTACTACTACTACTACTACTACTACTACCACCACCACCACTACAACCACCGCAAAACATACACCCCACCAACACAACCTCACACTGCTCGTAACAAAGAAAGGCCCACAATATCGATACACTGAAAACGAAGCCGAAATACTGAAATATGTTGACGTTTATATCCTTGAAAGATAGAAACGGTGTGTATAAATTCTCGTTCGCCCTCGGGAGGCGGCAGCGACTGAAGCGGAATATGTTTTGTTAGTGAGGAAAGAAAGGTAGATATTTATGTAATAGAAGAAAGGAATAGAGAGGCAGGAATATAAATGATTGAAAGGCAGAAATATAAATACTAGAAGAAAGGAATAGAGAGGCAGAAATATAAATGATTGAAAGGCAGAAATATAAATACTGTAATAAATGAATAGAGAGGCAGAAATATAAATGATTGAAAGGCAGAAATATAAATACTTGAAGAAAGAAATAGAAAGACAGAAGTATAAATGATTGGAAGGCAGAAATATAGATAATACGAGTAGAAGAAAGGAATAGAAAGGCAGAAGTATAAATGATTGAAAGGCAGAAATATAGATAATAGAAGAAAGGAAAAGAGAGGTATAAATATAAATGATAGAAGAAAGGATTTAGAATGCGTGGGGATATAATTGAGGTATTTAAATGGATTGAAGGGATTAACAAGGGCGATTTAAATGAAGTGCCTATATTAAGACTGATACGAGAACAGCACAAGGAAATGAAAAAAATATAGAGAGATAAAACATAAATATGATATGGGATAAGAAGTAAAAGGAAGATGAAACGATATGGAAAGGAATGAGGAAAAAAAGGGTGAAGAAATGACGAATTAGAAAAAGGGGATAGAAGGAGAAAAAGAGAAAAGAGAAATACATTGAAATTATTAATAGAATGATAGATAATGAATAAAAAAATAAATAATAAATAGATAAATAAGCAAAAATATGGGCTAGGAAAAGGATGATAAAAAGAAGTAAAAAAAAAGAGAAAATAAAAAAAGTTGAAAAAATGCAAATTTTCACACACACACACACACACACACACACACACACACACACACACACACACACACACACACACACACACACAGCTCGTATTTTTGCTGCGGTTTCCCACTAGTTGTTTTTGGTAAGTTCTTTTATTTTCTTTTTTTTCATTTCCGTGTGTGTGTGTGTGTGTGTGTGTGTGTGTGTGTGTGTGTGTGTGTGTGTGTGTGTGTGTGTGTGTGTTAATTTTTAGGGTATCGAATGTCTAGTATTTTCGAAAGCTTTCATTTGTATTTTTTTTGTATTTTTTCCACTTTTATTTTTCATTTTTCTATATTTTCCATTATCTTTTCATTTTTTCCTTATTTTCCTTTTCATATTTAATTTTCACACTCATCTTTAAACGAAAACATACATAAGAGAGCTTGCTTTTATCCCTTTTGTCCCATTCTCCCTTTTATTTATACTATTCTCATATTACTGTCGATTATTGAGGTACATTTCTATATTAAGAGTGATAATTTGAGTGCCACGCAATCTTAAAACTTTCTTCTCTCGGTTGTTCCCGTAAGATGTCGCCTCAACAAATATCCGTTTCCATCTTTCATTCCTATTTTCTTCGTTGCGGCGTCAAGAACAGAACACCCGAATATTCATCATCCTATTTTCTTCATCTTCCTCTGTCACGCCAACCGCCTGCATTTCCCTTCTCACTTTTTTTTTACAGCTAAGGTCACGGCTCAAGGGCAACAAAAAGAGTACACACACACACACACACAAAAAGCCCGCTACTCACCGCTCCCATAAACATTCATACACCACATTCATAAACCACATTCACAAACCCTTCTGCCTTTCCTCTTGCCTGGTAGCTCCATCCCCAGCATCCTTCTCCTGATACACCCACGTTACTCAGCATCTTTTATCCTCCGAACGTGTCAAAATCATCTCCAGCATCCTTCTTCTGATACACCCACATTACCCAGCATCTTTTGTCCTCCGAACGTGTGAAAATCATCTCCAGCATCCTTCTTCTGATACACACATTACCCAGCATCTTTTGTCCTCCGAACGTGTCAAATTACCCAGCATCTTTTGTCCTCCGAACGTGTCAAAATCATCTCCAGCATCCTTCTTCTGATACCCACATTACCCAGCATCTTTTGTCCTCCGAACGTGTCAAAATCATCTCCAGCATCCTTCTTCTGATACACACATTACCCAGCATCTTTTATCCTTCGCACGTGTTCAGATCATCTCCAGCATCCTTCTCCCGATACACCCACGTTACCCGGCATCTATTATCCCCCCGCACGCTTCTAGATCATCTCCATGCAGCATCCTTCTTCTGATACACCCACCATCTCTTTTTCCTCCTTATATGATGTCCAAAATATCTGCAACATCATTTTCCCGATATACTCGTACTCAGCATCTCTCCTACT
Organism: Eriocheir sinensis; assembly: GCF_024679095.1. Taxonomy (NCBI): domain Eukaryota; kingdom Metazoa; phylum Arthropoda; class Malacostraca; order Decapoda; family Varunidae; genus Eriocheir; species Eriocheir sinensis. The sequence continues at coordinate 14,019,398 of NC_066530.1, forward strand.
CACATGTCCAAAGCATTACTATTTTTTTCATAGCATTCTTTTTTTTATATATATCCAGCATCTCTCTCCTCCGCACATGTCCAAACCATTTCAACCTCGTCAAACAATTCATCACTAACTTTTTAACATCTTTTTCCGTTATCATCTTGCTTTCCTTTCTTTCTTTTTTCTTCTTTTAGCTGTTTCTTTTCGATGTGGTGTAAATATATTCGTTTCTATTTTCTCTTTCGGAAGGGAAGGAAGGAAAAGAAGAGAAGAAATGGGAAAGGGAATGCAAGGGAATACGTAGAAGAGGAGTAAATGAAAGGGAAGGGAAGAAAAGGGAATTGCAGGGAAGGGAAGTGAAGGGAAGAGAAAGGAAGGTAACGGAAGGGAAGGAAAGAAAAGGAGAGGAAAGAAAAGGGAAGGAAAGGGAAGGAAATGGCAGGGAAAGGAACGGAAGGGAAGGAAAGGAAAGGAAAGGAAAGGAAAGGAAAGGAAAGGAAAGAAAGGGAAGGGAAGGGAAGGGAAGGAGAAGAAAGCAAAGGAAAGGAAAGAAAAGGGAAGGAAAGGGAAGGAAATGGCAGGAAAGGAAGCGGAAGGGAAGGGAAGGAAACGACAGGGAAGGGAACGGAAGGGAAGGGAAAGGAATGGCAAGGAAGGGAACGGAAGGGAAGAGAAGGAAAGGAAAGGAAAGGAAAGGAAAGGAAAGGAAAGGAAAGGGAAGGAAATGGCAGGGAAGGAAACGGAAGGGAAGGGAAGGAAACGACAGGGAAGGGAACGGAAGGGAAGGGAAAGGAATGGCAAGGAAGGGAACGGAAGGGAAGAGAAGGAAAGTAAAGTAAAGTAAAGGAAAGGAAAGGAAAGGGAAAGGAAGGGAAGGAAAGAAAAGGAGAGGAAAGGAAAGGAAAAGAAAGAAAAGGAATGAAAAGGGAAGAAAAGGGAAAGAAATGGCAGGAAAAGAAACTGAAGGAAAGGGAACGAAAGGAAAGGGAACTGAAGGGAAGGAAAAAAAATAGAAGAGATGGGAAAATAAAGAGAGGACATATGAAGGGAACTGCAACGAAATACGAAGAAGGGAAGGGCAGGGATGGGAAGGGAAGGGAATGAGGTGAAGGGCAGGGCATGGCAGGGCAGGGTCGAGGGTCGGTGAAGTGCCTTGTACAGGTGTATATTTCACCTGTCCGCCGCGCCACTTACTGTGTTGTTTCTCCTTCACCTGACGTCCACGTATTGGCCCTCCTCCAGTGTCCTGTTTCCTCCTCCTCCTCCTCCTCCTCCTCCTCCTCCTCCTTCGGTTTCTTGCTCCTCCTCCTTCCATTGCTTTCTCTTGTTTCTTGGGTCTCTCTTTGTTTTTTCTTCCTCTTCCTAATTGTTTTCATTCTCTTTCCTTCATCTCTTTTCTTTCTTTCGTTCGTTCGTTCGTTCGTTCATCGTTCTTTTTGTCTTTCTTTCTCCAATTATATATATATATTTTTATTTCTACGTTTTTCGCTTCCTAAAAAAAGAGTTAATCCTCCTCCTCCTCCTCCTCCTCCTCATCATCATCATCATCATCAATATCACTGTTTTATGTAAGCTTAGAAGAAATACTTACACTGATTAGACCTGCCTGAACAGAGATGAAAAATAAAGTCTCCAGTAACGACAATAACTTCGAAACGTTTCTCTTTTTCTTGAGTTTAGTCGAAAAAACGAAACTGATTGGACACGCTTGAACGGAAATTAACAAAAACTTACTCAATGGCTACAACTTTTTCGAAACAATTTCCTTATCTTTTTACGTAAGTTTAGAAGAAAGTGATAAACTGATTGAACCGAGTTATGAAAAAAAGGGAAATTATGTAACTACGAAAACAACAACAACAACAACAACAATAAAAACAACAGCAACAACAACAACAGCACCACCACCACCACCACCACCACCACCAACAACAACAACAACAACAGCAACAGCAACAACAACAGCACCACCACCACCACCAACAACAACAACAGCAACAACAACAGCACCACCACCACCAACAACAACAAAATTCAGTTCTCATTCAATTTCCTAAGTTCAGACCCCCTAAAAAATAATACACATGGTTTTTGCCATAACAACAAACAACCTCAAAAACTAGATATTCTTTATCGGTCATTACTAACAAAGGAAGAAGTTGAGAGAAAGAAAATAATTACAAGGAAAAAAAAAAAAAAACAAGAACATTTCCTATCATCAAATTTATTACTGCAAAAAAATTATAACGAAAAGACGAAAAAGGCGGAAAAATTACGCAAAAAAAAAAAAAATCAACAGAGCGTCAACATTTTAGGGAAAGACTCGTTACTCCGACCTCTTGGGTTCTCTCCCTTAAATTGAGCCTAAAATCTAAGGGGCTACGAACCTATAAAAGTAACGATCAGACTCCGTTGATGGCTTGAATTGCAGTCGTTACCAGGGAAATGCGTCCAGGAGAGAGAAGGAAATGTACTGGAAGGGAATGGCATGGAAGAGGAGGAGGAGGAGGAGGAGGAGGTATATTATGTTTAAAGTTGTTATATGTGTGTCTAGGGAGAGAAGGAAGAAAGGATAATGGAACAATAGGAGGAGGAGGAGGAGGAGGTATTGAAGAAGAAAAAGATACATAGATGGTAAAAGAGAAGAAGAGGAGGAAAAAGAAGAGCAAACAGAGGAATAACATAAGGAGGAGGAGGAGGAGAAGGAGGACGAGGAGGAAGAGGAAAGAAAGGAGGGAAGTGAAAAATTGAATACAGTTTTGGAGGGAAGGAGAGGGTATATATGAGAGAGAGAGAGAGAGAGAGAGAGAGTCATTCATTGTTTGGCCGTGAAAGTTTACAGGAAATTTGATGAAGGTTATTGAGAAAATATTTAACGTTATCGCGGTATGTGTGGAACAGGCTCCCCTTTCTCTCTCTCTCTCTCTCTCTCTCTCTCTCTCTCTCACGCGCCATTAACGCTATGGTCAATTACCTTTAATACTAACTCGACATGACTTTGGCGATGTAAAAAATCGCTTGCACATATGCGTAACGGAATGACGAAAATTGGCTCTGACGTTTGATTTGCCAATGCCACTTTTTTTTATACTCCCGCCGATACTGTTTCTGGGTCATGCCGGATGAGGAGGAAGAGGAGGAGGAGGAGTGGCTATCATCTTCGTTGCTACATTTAAATATCTAACTTTTTTTTTCTTTTTCTGGTTACGTTTTGAAATCATCGATACTGCTGTTTGAGTGGGTTTTTTTTCCATTTGCTTTTTTGTTTTCGCTCAACTGTTTCCAGATTATCTTCACTCTTACTCTTGCGGTCAACTAAATGTAGATGTTCGGAAATGTAGACACCCTTATCACCTCTCTTTCATCTCCCTTTCCATCAGCTCCTTCTATAATCTTGTTCTCGTTTAATTGTATCCATATTGTCTTCCTTTTATTCCTAAGCTCTGGTTCGGAATGTAGAAACCTTATTCGTCCCTATACCTATATATCTTGTTTTACCTTTGTGAATGTTTTCTTCATTTCTACTTTTTATATCGAGAAAAGTAGATGCTAGGATATGGTTCTCAAATGCAGAGACCCATATTTTTCATCTTTCGTCTCCCTTCCATATCATTATTACTATATATATTTGCATTTTCCCTCAACAATACCTCAATTATCTTCGTTTCTATTCTAACGACAAAAAGTGGATGCTAGGCTGTTCGTAAATGTAGAGTTCCATATCATCCATTTCATTTCCTTCGTGTATACTCTTTTAAACGACAAAATATGGATGTTAGGCTATGGTTCAGAAATGTTGGGTCCCATATTTCCCCTTTCTCATCTCCCTTCCCTTCCCCTCATCGCCCTATTTGCCCGTAATCGCAATCAGCTTAAGGGACGAGCGGATAACATGAAGGGGATCTGAAACCAATCTATCGTGTGTGAAAAATGTCTAAACATGTTCCAGAATTAAACACGGGTCTTCCTTGCTCTTCCTTCCTTTCATTTGTGGTTAATTGGAAGTCAGTGTGTTTGTTCTCTCTCCTCTTCTCTTCTCTTGGCGCTGTAAATATATTGTTCTTTTTTGTTGTCATTTTGTTCCCCAAGTGTGTTTATATAATGTTTTTTTTTCTTTCTTATAATCGACTGCATGGAGTTGCTACTATGTATGTAAATGTAGTTATGTATATATTAATCTGTTTTGTAAATCGAAAAGTATGTAAATTGAGAAGTGTTTAAATTAAGAGGTCGGTAAATTGTACGAAAATTAGGTTGTATTGTATGAAAATTGGATTGTACGAAAATTAGGAAGTGTAAATTAAAATAATATAATTTATGTATGTAGATTAAGAAGAATGGAAAGCAAGAGGTATGTAAGTTTACCTATGATGAATTATACGCCACTTCCCAGATTCCCTGCAATACAGCAAAATCAAAAGGCTGTCAGTTATATTTCGCTTGAACTAAATCATCTAAATATAACCTCAAAGTCTAGATCCAACGTTCGAATCCAGTTAACATACTCTGAAATTGTTGTAACGAATGCATGAAATAGGAAGGGAAACCATGTCAGATATACAGTTTAAGCCTCTCACAGGAGATTAGTTTCCCTGGGACTTCTGATCCAATCTCCCAGTGCAGTTAAATGGTTAGAAAAAGTGTGATGAAGCAATGCATGGGAAAGTGACGTTGGCTATAATCAAGGTACATATTTTTAGACGCTTTCGGCTCTCTCAACAACTTATACAATTTCCAAAGACCCATAAAATAAATTAGTTGGATTTTCAGGGTGTTTTTTCACGTCCATTGTGCAGAAGCCTTGTCAAACAATCACTAAGCTCATAGAACTACCCATGGAAACACTAACACAACCTCTACGAAAGCCTTATCAGATGTGTGTGTAAGACCCGTACTGTTTAACGCATTCGGCTCTCACAACAACTTATTTCCAAAGCCCCCCACAATAAGTTAGCCTGTTTCTCATGTTTGTTTCTTCACGTCCTTGGTGCTGAAGATTTATCATACTACCACCAGGCTCATAAAACTACCCATGGAAACACTAACACAACCTCCACGAAAGCCTTATCAAATGCATATATGTGTGTAAGCCCCAAAATGTGAGAATATGGGGCAGAGTAACGGTGTCAGAAATTCTCGATAGCCTATTAACTCGTATTGGGACTGGATTCGAATCAGGTTAGTATTCTGAAAAAAAGTGCCAAAGGGAGAGGAAACAGGCACGCGTCAGGTTAATGGATCGACAAGCTCTACATAGGCAATCAGCGTGAACCGGACTGGATGTAGGTTATGAGTGATTCCTGTTAACATTCCGAAAAATTGTGTCACCGGAATGCGTGGGAGAGGAAAGTAGGCTAGGTTATGTTCTTCGTTACAAATTCCTTTTATAAACCAGCATCTTTAAACTGGGATGAGAATGTGTGTGGAGGTGATTTCAAGTTCGCTAAAGATTCCGAAAAATTGTTTCACTGGAATGCGTGGGAGAGGAAAGTAGGCTAGGTTATGTTCTTCGTTACAAATTCCTTTTATAAACCAGCATCTTTAAACTGGGATGAGAATGTGTGTGGAGGTGATTTCAAGTTCGTTAAACATTCCGAAAAATTGTTTCACTGGAATGCGTGGGAGAGGAAAGTAGGCTAGGTTATGTTCTTCGTTAGAAATCCCTTTTATAAACCAGCATCTTTAAACTGGAATGATAATGTGTGTGGAGGTGATTTCAAGTTCTCGAATCCAAAAATAAATGAAGGAAAAAAAATGTTACTGAAATGCATGGAAGGGTAATGTAGGCTATGTCATGTTTTTCTCGTCTTTACAAACCTTTCATAAACCAACATCTTCAATATTAGAATGAAAATATGAGTAAGTGATTTCGTGTTCTCAAATTCCAAAGTAAAAGAAGGAAAAGATTGTTACTGAAATGCATGGAAAGAGAAAACTGTAGGCTGTTATATTCTTCACCTTTACAAAACTTTCATAAACCAACATCTTTAATTTGAGTGAGTGTGTGTGAGTAAGTTTTTTTTATGTTCTAGATTCCAAAAATAAAAAAAATAAAGGGTTACTGAAATGTATCTAAGGGGAAACTAGGCTATGTTATGTTTTTCGCCTTTACAAAATCTTCCTCAGCTAAGAACTTTAACTGGACTGAGAATGTGTGAGGAAGTGACAATCTTCTCAAATCCAAAAACAAAAGAAGAAAAAGTGTTACTGAAATTCATGGGAGAGGAGAGAAGAAAAAAAAAGTGTCCTTGGAATGCGTGGGCGATGAAAGCAGGCTGTATCATGTTCTCGAATAAAAAAAAAAAAATAAAATAAAATAAGTTACTGAAATGGATGAGAGAGCGAAGAGGAGGCCGAGTCATGTTTTCGATTTCAAAAAAAAAAAAAAAAAAGTTACTAAAATACATGGGAGGGGAGAGTAAGCTGTTTCATGTTTTTCGCCGTTCATAAGCAAACAACTTTAACTAGAATATGTGTAAGCAGCGGTTTCCTATTATCGAATGTATTTATTCCCCCTTCAAAAATAAATAAATAAATGTTTTACTGAAATATATTGGGAAGAAAAATAGGTTGTATCGAGTTGTTACAAATCATCATAGGCAGTTAAAAGTCTCGTTGTAAAAATACTTATCCAGTTAATCCTCCCCCCAAAATAGATAAATAAATAGATGTTACTGAAATACATCGGAAAGAAAATTAGGTTGCGTCGAATATAGTTACAAATTATCATAGGCAATTAGATCTCGTTGCTAAATATGCATATCGAGTTCATCCCCCCAAACCGAATAAAAAAGAATAAATGTGTTAGTGAAATGCATTGCAAAGAGAAGTATGTGGCATCGAATTTGATAACTGTAGATAAAATAAAAGAATAAATAAGTAAAATGCGGTCATGAAACGCAAAAAATAAAAATAAAAAACTAGCAAATTTACTATTTCCTAAATAATTTATACGCTATTTAATACTATTTGATATGAAATGTATTAAAACGTAAAACGGCTTTCGCAATACTCTAATGGTCTTAAAACCAGTGGAAGCGCGGTACTGAAAGGCATCGGAAATAAACTTGTGCCAAATTATACGCTGCCATAAACTCTGCCAGGGGTTGTTAGGCTTGATTGGGGGTTGAGCGCTCTTAATAATTATCACGGAAATGTGTTTATGTTCAGCTCGGTTTGAGGAAGGAATTTAGGAGAGCAAAGCCAAATTCAAGAGGAAGAAAATTCAAGAGGAAGGAAATTTTAGAGGAAGGAAATTTAAGAGCAAGGAAATTCTAGAGGAAGGAAATTCAAGAGGAAGGAAATTCAAGAGGAAGGAAATTCAAGAGAGAGGAAATTTAAGAGGAAAGAAATTCAAGAGGAAGGAAATTCAAGAGGAAGGAAATTCAAGAGGAAGGAAATTCAAGAGGAAGGAAATTCAAGAGGAAGGAAATTCAAGAGGAAGGAAATTCGAGAGGATGGAAATTCAAGAAAGGAAATTCGAGAGGAAGGAAATTTAAGAGCAAGGAAGTTCTAGAGGAAGGAAATTTAAGAGCAAGGAAATTCTAGAGGAAGGAAATTCAAGAGGAAGGAAATTCGAGAGGAAGGAAATTCAAGAGGAAGGAAATTCTAGAGGAAGGAAATTCAAGAGGAAGGAAATTCAAGAGGAAGGAAATTCTAGAGGAAGGAAATTCTTGAGGAAGGAAATTCAAGAGGAAGGAAATTTAAGAGGAAAGAAATTCAAGAGGAAGGAAATTCAAGAGGAAGGAAATTTAAGAGGAAAGAAATTCAAGAGGAAGGAAATTCAAGAGGAAGGAAATTCGAGAGGAAATTCAAGAGAAAAGAAATTCGAGAAGAAGGAAATTCAAGAGAGGAAATTTAAGAGGAAAGAAATTCAAGAGGAAGGAAATTCTAGAGGAAGGAAATTCAAGAGAGAGGAAATTCGAGAGGAAGGAAATTCAAGAGGAAGGAAATTTAAGAGCAAGGATATTCTAGAGGAAGGAAATTCAAGAGGAAGGAAATTCTAGAGGAAGGAAATTCAAGAGAGAGGAAATTTAAGAGGAAATAAATTCAAGAGGAAGGAAATTCAGGAGGAAGGAAATTTCAGGTACAGGAAAACTGGAAAGGAGAAAAATAGACAATGAAAATAGTTAAAAAAAGTGAAAAAATACTAGAATAAAAAAAGAGAAATATTAAAAGTCAATATAAATAAAAAGGACTTCCTGAGGTGAAAAAAAAAACGAAAAAGAAGAAAGAAAGAAAGAAAGAAGAAAGAAGGAAAAAAAGAAGGAAAAAAGGGAAAAAAGAAAGAATTAGGAAAGTGTGTGTGTGGGGGGGGAGGGGGGGGGGAAGAGTAGGTGAGTGTCTGTGTGTGTGTGTGTGTGTGTGTGTGTGTGTGTGTGTGTGACTGACTCACTCACTCACTCACTCAAACAAAACGAAAACTATGTCAAACGCAGTGGAGGTATTCGTGTTTGTGTAACTTTGCGAAAACTTACCGACATGAAAGGAAAAAGAATGGAGAAGAAAGAGACAAGAGGAAGAGTTTTGAGGCGAAGGAGAAATAAATAGAAATAATAGCCACTCGGAGCCATCAAAGAGGAGAAAAAGGAACGGAACGAGAGGAAGTTGTGATAAAAGAGAGACACAGACAGACATTAAAAGCTCTGTCAAAACAAAAAATGGAAGAGGAAGTAGGAGGAAGAGAGAAGAGGAAGAAGAGGAAGAAGAAAAAGAAGAAGAAAAAGCAGAAGAAAAACAAGAAAAAGTGGAACAAGAATAAGAACAAGGACAAGAAGAAGGGAATGAAGAAGGAAGAAAGAAAAAGAAGAAAGAGAAGACAAAGAAAGAGAAGAAGAAGAAGAAGAAAAAGAAGAAGAAGAAGAACAACAACAACAACAACAAAGAAAAAACATCATGAAAGTCCAGTAACACAAACAGAGCGAGAGAGAGAGAGAGAGAGAGAGAGAGAGAGAGATGTATCGGGATTTAAACGCCTAAACTGTGTGAAAGGGAATCTAATCGTGTGTGTGTGTGTGTGTGTGTGTGTGTGTGTGTGTGTGTGTGTGTGTGCATTTCCCATCATTCGTTTAAAGCATTTCCCGAACATTTATTAAGTCGAGTTACCTGATTGCAATGCTGATATTTTTTATTACTTTTTCATTTATATTTTTTCTATTTTTACTTTTTCATTCATACAATTTTTCAGCCTCAGTCATTCATGTTTCTTTTTTTTCTTTTACTATACGACTTTTATTTTGGGAAAGTATGTAAGGAGTTTGTGGTAGTGGGTTTGCTCTCTCTCTCTCTCTCTCTCTCTCTCTCTCTTTAAAGCTAGAATACTGTGTTAGGTTGTTCTGACTGAGAGAGAGAGAGAGAGAGAGGGAGGACTTCCGCTTGTGTGTGTGTGTGTGTGTGTGTGTGTGTGTGTGTGTGTATGTCATTGATCTTTTCTCTTTTTCTCCTTTTCCATTCACTATTTCATCTCGTGTCATCCCTTCTCTTCATCTCTTCTCTTTTTTTCCTCTTTATATATCAAGCACTTCTTCTGATCTTCTCCTCCTCTTCCTCCTCCTCCTCTTTTTTTTCCTTCCTGTCTGTCTGCGTGTTTGTCTTTCTTTCTCTCTTCCCCTTTATCTGTCTGTCTTTCACCCTCTCCCCTTTCTTCTTCGTTTATTTTTTCTCCTTTTAATGGATGCTATTATTGAGAGAGAGAGAGAGAGAGAGAGAGAGAGAGAGAGAGAATTATACATAAACAAACATACCAAGAATGATTTCCCTTCCCTTCCCTTTCTTTCCCTTTTTTTCCCCTTTCCTTCTTAGTCATTTCCGTTCCTTTTTTCTTCTTTCATTTTGTCCTCCCTTTCTTTCTCTTCTTTCCTCTTCTTTTCCCTCCTCATTCTCTTCCTTTTGCTTGTCTTTCCTTCTCTTTCTTTCCCTTATCTTTTCTTCCCTTTTTCTCTCTTCCTTTCTCTCCCTTTCCTTTCCCCTCATTTCCTTTTCTTGCTCGTCTATAATATTCCTTAATCTCCTTTTCTTTTCCTTTCCTTTTATTCCCTAACCTTTCATTCCATTTCCTTGCCATCCCTTCCCCTCCTTTCCCTTCATTTCTCATCTATTGCCTTCCCTACACTTCCCTTCCCTTCCCTTCCGTTCCGTTTCTTTTCCTTCCATTCCCTTCGATTCTCTTCCCTTCTACCTCCCTTCCCTTCCCTTTCCTTCCTATTCTATCCCTTCCCTTTCCTTCTGTTCCATTCCCTTCCCTTTCCTCCCCATTCAATCCCTTCCCTTCCCTTTCGTTCCCTTTATTTTCCTTCCATTCCATTCGATTCTCTTCCCTTCCCCTCCCTTCCCTTCCCTTCGCTTTCCTTCCTATTCCATCCATTTCCTTTCCTTCCATTCCATTCCCTTTCCTCTCCTTCCCATTCTTTCCCTTCCCTTCCCTTCCCTTCCGTTCCCTTTCTTTTCCTTCCATTATCTACGATTCTCTTCCCTTCCCCTCCCTTCCCTTCGTTTCCCTCTCCTTCCTATTCCATCCATTCCCTTTCCTTCCATTCCATTCCCTTTCCTTTTCTCCCTAGTCTTTCCCTTCCCTTCCCTTCCCTTCCCTTCCGTTCCCTTTCTTTTCCTTCCATTATCTTCGATTCTCTTCCCTTCCCCTCCCTTCCCTTCGTTTCCCTCTCCTTCCTATTCCATCCATTCCCTTTCCTTCCATTCCATTCCCTTTCTTTTTTTCCCCAGTCTTTCCCTTCAACTCCCTTCCCTTCCCTTCCGTTCCGTTCCCTTTCTTTTCCTTCCATTCCCTTCAATTCTCTTCCCTTCCCCTCCCTTCCCTTCTTTTCCCTTTCCTTCCTATTCCATCCATTCCCTTTCCTTCCATTCAATTCCTTTTCCTTTCCTCCCCAGTCTTTCCCTTCCCTTCCCTTCCCTTCCCTTCCGTTCCGTTCCCTTTCTTTTCCTTCCATTACCTACGATTCTCTTCCTTCCCTCCTTCCTTCTTTTCCCTTTCCTTCCTATTCCATCCATTCCTTTCCTTCCATTCCATTCCTTTTCCTTTCCTCCCAGTCTTTCCTTCCTTCCTTCCTTCCTTCCTTCCGTTCCGTTCCTTTCTTTTCCTTCCATTCCCTTCGATTCTCTTCCCTTCCCCTCCCTTCCCTTCTTTTCCCTTTCCTTCCTATTCCATCCATTCCCTTTCCTTCCATTCCATTCCTTTTCCTTTCCTCCCCAGTCTTTCCCTTCCCTTCCCTTCCCTTCCCTTCCGTTCCGTTCCCTTTCTTTTCCTTCCATTCCCTTCGATTCTCTTCCCTTCCCCTCCCTTCCCTTCTTTTCCCTTTCCTTCCTATTCCATCCATTCCCTTTCCTTCCATTCCATTCCTTTTCCTTTCCTCCCCAGTCTTTCCCTTCCCTTCCCTTCCCTTCCCTTCCCTTCCCTTCCCTTTCCTTCCTATTCCATCCATTCCCTTTCCTTCCATTCCATTCCCTTTCCTTTCCTCCCTAGTGTTTCCTTTCCCTTCCCTTCCCTTCCCTTCCCTTCCCTTCCCCTCCCTTCCCATACCAATATCATCCCCTTTAACTCCACATCTTTGCATAAACAACAACACATATACATACCATACCGCTAGCTCACCTGCGGACGCTAATAATGAACACTGTAGCCAGGTATATAAAAATCACATAATGACCTAAATTACACTAGACCAGGTAAAGATAATCTCTTCCGCATTTCATCCCAAGCACCTTCATTATTTTTTTTCTTTTTTTAGTAACGATGTATTGATAAGGCAACTCAGGTAATTATTTTCGTGGTGATTAAGGTCAGGTAAGAATGGTGCAGGTCAGTTTGAATTAGCTACCTGTGTGTGTGTTTGGGGGGGAGGGGGGGGGCTAATTATGAAGGGATTGGTTCTTTAGGTTATTTATATCTGCTCTGCTTTGTTTTTTTATGTTATTATATTTTTTCATCTCTTGTAATTTATTTTTTTTATTTATTTTTCCTTCTTTTTCACTTTCCATCTCAGTGTTTTTTGTTTTTGTTTTTATATAGTTTCCCTCCTCTCTACTTTTTCTTCCTCTTTTTTTCAACCTTCCATTTTTCTATTTTCTCTAACTTGTTCTGTGTGTTTGTTAGCCTGTGTCTGTCGCTGTCTGTCTGTGAGTCGTATTTTTTCTCTTTTTCAACCTGCTTTTTTTTTACTGCTTTCCTTCTTTTATTTTCCATTTTCTGCTCTTCCATTTTTCTCTTCCTATCTTTCATTCTTATTTGCAGTTTCATTACATATATTTTCCTTCTTTCCTTCCATATATCCTGTTTATTTTTATGTTCTCCGTCACTCTTTACCTGTCTGTCTGTATCACTGTCTGTCTGTATGTCTGTCTGTCTGTCTGTTTTGAAGTCTGGAATCACAACAAACATCAAACTTCAAGGATATCAAAACTAAACTTCAAGTGTAAATATCTCACACACAAACATACCGTATATATTTTTATTTAAACAAGCCGAATTGAATATAGTTTGATCGTGTGTGTGTGTGTGTGTGTGTGTGTGTGTGTGTGTGTGTGTGTGTGTGTGTGGACATAGCTGCTACCACTTCCTCTTTCCTGTTACGTTCTCTCTCTCTCTCTCTCTCTCTCTCTCTCTCTCTCTCTCTCTCTCTCTCTCTCTCTCTCTCTCTCTTTCTTCTGACTTCTCTCTCCCTTCTCATCTCTTCTTCCTTCTCTCCTCCTCCTCCTCCTCCTCCTCCTCCTCCTCCTCCTCCTCCTCCTCCTTCACTTCTCATCCTCCCATCCTCCCTCTTCTCCTTCTCTTAATCCCCTCCTTCCTCTGGCTTTTCTTTCATATTTTTTTTCCCTTTAGTTTCCTCCTCCTCCTCCTCCTTCTCCTCTTCCTCCTCCTCCTTCTCCTCCTCTCTAAAGTCTAACAAATTTGGTTCAGGCGCGATCGAGACTACATATATTTAGACCTTTTTTATGAGAGAGAGAGAGAGAGAGAGAGAGAGAGAGAGAGAGAGAGAGAGAGAGAGAGAGAGAGAGAGAGAGAGAGAGCTTGTGTGTGTGCGTGTGTGCGTGCGCGTGCCAGTATGCATTCAATGTCATCTTTAATTATACACCTTCACCTTATTTTCTTTGTTTTTATCATCTCAATCGCCTTATTCCTGTCAACCGCAGCCGAGTCTTACGTCACCGACTCTTAGCCAGCGCTGAGTCACGGCTATTTCTGGTAGACGTTTAGTGCTTACGGAGGAGGAGGAGGAGGAGGAAGAGGAGGAGGAAGGTAGAGGGGAAAAAGAGGGAAAGAACAGCTAAGATTAAGGAAGGGAATATCATGGAGAGAAAAGGGAAGATGGGAGGAAGAGAAGAGGAAGAGGAGGAGGAGGATGGGAAAAAGGGAGGCAGCAAAGAGAAAGGAGGGGAGAAATAGAGAGAGAAAAGGGAAGATGGGTGGAAGAGAAATGGAGAAGGAGGAGGAGGAGAGAGAGTAAGATGGAGGTCTGATAGGAAAGAAGAGCAAGAAGTTGTGTTAGACAGATAAGGGAGAGAGAGAGAGAGAGAGAGAGAGAGAGAGAGAAATGGG